>NC_085878.1:44647487-44669987 GCF_034702125.1 Engraulis encrasicolus
CTGCAAGGGACAGCCCGGTTTGGGACGAGGTTATGAGGATTCCCTGACTTTCTAGGCGGTCATGGTTTAATGTTGGCGCTGCGTTGTATAGTGGTCTCTGTGGATGGGTTTTGTGTCATTTTAGCTGTGCCGTGACTCTGTTGGCGGGAGTTGGTGGAGTCTTTCTCAGCGTCAATTTTGGTTTTTGGGGGTATTGGATGGGTTGTGGGGAGGTGTTAGGTGGGGAGGAGGGGTTGTGAGGAGGGGGTGGCGTAGGTGGGGGTGTGGCGGGAGGCGAAGTGTGGGGAGTGGGGTGAGGGGAGTGGGGGGGGGGGAGGTGTGGTGGGGGGGATGGAGGGGGGGTGAGGGTGGTAGGGCGGAGGGGGTGAGGTTGGGGTGTTGGTGGGATGGAAGGGGGGTCGGGATGGGTGGAGGGGGGAATGGAGTGGGGGGGGGGAGGTGAGGGGGGGGGGGTGACTGGGGGGGTGGCGTGAGGGGGGGGGGGGTGGGGGTTGTTGTGGGGCGTGAGGTGTGGGGTAGGGGTAGGTGAGCGGGGGGGGGGGGGCGAGGGGGTGTGGATGAGAGCGGGGGGGGGGAGGGGGGTTGTGAGTGGGGGGGGCCGGCGTGGGGGAGGGCCGGAGTGGCTTTGGGGGTGGGGGAAGTGTGGGTGGTAGGGTGGGTGGTGAGTGGGGGAGGGGGGACGTGAGGTGGAGGTGGGGGGGGGGGAGGGGGGGGGGGGGTGGGGAGGGGACAGATAGGTCTTAGTTTTTTTTAGTTTTTATTTTTACTGTGCTTATTTTTTTTTTTTTTGGGTCTGTTTTTTTGTAGTCTTTTAATAAATTTTTGTTGTTTTGTTGGTGTTTGATTGTGTTTTAGTTTTTAGTAGCCTATTTCTGCCCTACAGGCAGTGTATGATAGCACAAACTAGCAATGGCAAGGCTTTGTTCAAATCTCTAGCCGCTATCGGAAGAAAACATGGCAGTCTTTGGCTTTTTGTTCTTTATTATTTTAAATAAATGCCGAGAAGTAGCAAGAAAGACGGTTCAAGTGACAGACAGCTGATGACGTTTGCAATCGCTGCATTGTGGAAATATTTCAACATCAGATGGGTAGCAGCTTCAAGTAGTTTGCAATGGGACAAAATGTCTTCTTCATGTCAACACCCCGGGCTTTTAATGGAACTAGCTTGCATGAAAAACACGCAGCTACTTGTGATTCTGCTTTTGAAGTAAGATTCATCTAATTTTTTTATGCTGCGGGTAGCCTTTTAACATGAACCCCCCCATTGGCTCAAGTTTATTTAGTGGTGCCTTTTGTTGTCACAGTTTGTACAGGGGCTTGTTGGACATTGATAGACTTGGTTGTGCGGTGTAGTGACATGAATAGACGAGTGTGTGTTATTATGGTACGCGAGATTGTTTTTTGAGCGTACGACATGACTCAATTTCCCTAATTTATTATGATGATGACTACGCCAATGCGTGAGTTGTGTTGGAGCTGGTTTATGCATGTGCAGCTGCGTTCTTTTGAGTGCGAGGAAGTGGTGTGCGAGTCGAGATCAACGTGGATACAGGACGATTATTTGACTGGTTGGTTTATCGGAGTGCTTCCGCACTCACAAAATGATTATTTGAAACACTTGCACAAACCGTAGCTGAAGTGTTTGAGAATACTATCTAAGACATGAATGAGTTCAGAAGTGCGTTTGTTGGTTTTTACTCGATTCTGTCTGAATGCACGGGTCATGTTTGCATGCTACCCGCCCCCTTGCCTACTTTCCTTCTTGTCTGTGAGTGTTTGATTTTATCAGCACAAAATATCGCAGGGCAGTGAGGCAGTGAGCTGTGTTACCTAGGTTGGTTTATTTGCTAAATGTAAATCGTTTCCCCTAACATGCTATGGTGTGATTCACCAGGTTGGTGAACTAGACATTTTATCTTCAAAAAGTTAGGCTTATCTGTGCACCCTCATCCATGTGAATGAAACGCTCCTGCATTTTGCAACAGAATAAACAGAAGTGCAACAAAATCAACCGGCTAAAGCAAAAAACTTAAGCTTTCCCCCAATATGTTGTAGCTTTCTAAATTGATTATGTAAAATGTAGGCCTACAGGTCCTTAAAGGTGTACAAAGTATGGGTCTGGAGCTAATTTGGCATTTTGCAATACAAAAATAAAGTGTAGCTGGCCTTTTCAAGAAATTGAAATTTGTTTTCCTTATTGTTCAGATTTAGGTCTACTGACAATGTCAATTGTCTTAATAGTGTGCATATTTACTTATTTAGTTTTAGAGCTGTGGGTAAGCCACTGATGGCATTCTTATGCCTACTTTTATATTTACAGGTATTTAGAGAAAGAAAACTTGGCCTACTAATTTGTTGTACACCATTAAAGACCTCTATCAGTCATGTTTATGTGGAATAGGCCTATTTGCTATTCAAACACATTACCTTGTGGCATAAGGCCCCCTCTCTCTCTCTCACCACACACTCACACACACACACACACACACACACACACAACACACAACACACACCACACACACACTCACACCACTCACACACACCAAACACATCACCACACGTTCATTTCAGATCTGCATGTAAGGGGACTATTTGTTCACAAGTTTTTAGTTTTTGTAAAATGTTTTAGCTGATAGTTATTCTTCCAGATTTGGTTAAATGCAGAGGAAATTGCATCTAAGGAATTACATTTTTATTTGGGGGAGGACCGAACCCACCGTTATTATATATATATATATAATATAGTTTATATTCTATATTTACTGCCTACCCTACCATACCCTTCACTGCACGTCACTGGTCTCCATACACCACCATCTATGGCTGAAATGCCCATGAGCAAGGCACCTCACCCCACATTGCTTCAGGGACTGTAACCAATAACCTGTAAATAACTGTAAGTCACTATGGACAAAAGCATTAGCTAAGTGTAATGTAATGTAGGCCTAATGTAATCATAGTTGATATGGATAAACTTAAGAAACATTCACTTTTAAATTATGTTGCTATTGGCAACTTTTAAAACTTTTTATTTGTTGTGCTTTAGATTTTAAAATCACTCTGTGTTAAAGGTCTTGTGTTCAGAAATTAATGTTTTCTCTGGTCGTGCTGTCTCGCAATTTTCTGATGCAGATTTATCTGTATTGTTTGGATGAATTATCACCTACCCAATTTATTGAGAGACTGTTTTTTTAACTTGTGCATCACATTACACTCACAACACAAGACAGAGAAGAACAAGCACAAGCATTAGTTTACTCAAGGAATATTCAGCCTCTTGGTCGTTGATGGACTTGGTGGACTTCCGGTGAGTGTTCCAATGTCAGATTGATTGACAGGGTCAGAGAATAGAATAGAAGAGGATGAATATAAAGAATAAAAACACACTGAATACACTTCACCTGTGCCTCGGTTTTGATATGTCCCCTCTATTTTCTGCATTTATTAGATTCTGTGCTTTGCTATTTGGCAGCAGGTTGTGTCTGTATATGACAGGCAGCCACAAAAGTTCTTTGTCGATGCTTCGTGCTCCTGTGTGGACAAACGGTATCTGTTCATCTGTTCAATCCACTGTCAGATCTTTAAGATAAAACTGTAATCAAACCTATTTCAGGTGGAGCGAGATGATACAGCCCAATGCCCTTGAGGAGAGGGGGGGAGGAGGGAAAGACGTGAGATGCGTGGGGCGGTAAAGTCGATGAGGTTTACTCCCCTCTGTCACCGGAGAGATAAATGAGAGGCTGATAAAATGATAACAGTCTCTGGAAGATCTCCACCTATTCCTTGTCACTACACTCCCTGTGTTTTTTTAAGTCTCAAAGGGAGAGATCGGAGATGAGGGCAGATGTGGGACTGTCACTCACCCGGAGGCGTGATATCGAGGAGCCCCGAATGAATCAGGAGGGCTGGCGAAACACCATGCAAAAGATGCTAATGATTAAACATGAGGCATGTTGACATGTTTGCAAATACTGTGACAAAAAAAAAAAACGTTTTGTCAACTACATTGCACTCTCTTTCAAATTAGTTCAATATTTTTCTCTCTGAAATATGATCCTTTTGTATCTTGCATTTCAACTTCCTCCCACAATCTTCTCGGCTGACAAGCTGATCTGCATCGAGAAATATCCCTAACTGTATTGCCTGGCAATGAACACGTCTTAAATGTGTATTATTCAAAATGACATTGTAATTAGCAGTGTCTATGATTAGACAAGGGTACAGACAAAAACTAAATGATTTAAAACACTTCATTATCAAGCATCAAAATATCAATTATGTTAAAACTCTTGATTACACGTGTTCCTCTGACAATAGTTCTCAAGAGAAAGAAAACTTGACAACACCAAAGTTCTAGTCCAACCACTAAAACGGACAAAAAAAGAGACTTGCCATGGTAGAACGAAATAACAGGAAGAAATAAAACCAACAAAGGTCTCTCTATTGACTTCATGAGACGCTCTGTGCTGCTTGCACTCTTCTAGTAAAAGAAAAAGGAAGTCATTGCATTGAACTCGAGGCACGCCTATGCTTTGATCTTCTCTGAGAGTCTACCTCTCTCTACCAGTGCCTCAGCTGGCACAAAGGAACTCTATTTAGCACTGAAAGGACCTGCCGACAGGCACAATGATAAACCACGGCCATGCCTTTCAGATGTTAGATGAGCGCATATTAAGAGGGGAAGATGAAAGCATGACAGACAAATTCTATTTCATTTTTCGTTTGTTTGTTTGCTTGCTGGACGGCCTTCGTACAAAATAAGTGACAGCTCAATCTCCGTCATAACATTTTTCTTTTCTTTTTTCCCCCCTAAAAGCATACCTTTCACAATCAAAGGATATATATGATTACAGCATTCAGTCACTATTAAAAACTATTTCCCCAACAAGCAGAGATTGCGAGCATTACGTCTTCAAATGGCCGTGTCTGAGATACATTAATGGACGGAAGCTTTTATGCTATTTCTTTTTTTGTGGAATTTACTTTTTATTGTTTTTTTTCCACAAATACATGGAACAAGACACACACTGAACAACCACAGGTGAACAGGGAGGACTACACAGACAGACACAGACTAACAAGGCTAAACACTGTACAGTATATGTGTATGAGAATGAGTGTAACTGTACACTTTTATATACCACTGAATGTTAACATATCCCACAAAAAAAAGACAGAGAAAGAAGGGAAAAAAACAACAGAAAAAGTATGGCCTATGGCTTACTGTAGAATGTCTAGATACATTTTTCACATAGACATCCTCCTTGTTAATCATTCTGTAGCACAGCTTCTCGTAAGAGGCAATCTTGGACATTTCGTTAAACCATTCCACCATGGATACAACTACTTGTGTTTTCCAATGGCGTAATATTATCCTACAACCAGTTATTAGAGCTATTCGACACCAAGAGGATTGGTGGGAATTTAACCCGTTCCCCTGTGGTACCACACCTAAGAGACAGAGTAGAGGATGGCGTACCAGAGCAGTGGTCAGCAAGTTATTGATAAAAGACACTATCTCAGACCATAATGGATCTATCATGGGACATGAGTATAACATATGCAAGAGAGTGCCACACTCAGTGTTGCATCTCCAACACACATCTGAGTCCCTAAGCCCCAACCTTGCCATTTTTGATGGGGTCCAATAAATCCTATTCATAATTTTATAACGCATCAACCGTGTCTGCATTTCTCTTGAAACTTTGTACCATGACTTGATTATATTTCCCCATGTTTCATCTGGTATAATTTCTCCCAAGTCCCTCTCCCAGCATTTTTTTAGGCCCCCGTAACCTGGAGGTTGGGATTTCCGTAACATACTGTAAAAGCCTGATGCTTTAATTGAGAAAGCATTTTCTTGTTTCACTTTGGCGTGTAATTCAGTAGCAGGTGCGAGTGGTGATACTTTGAGATGTGACAAAATACAGCTTCTTAGCTGTAGGTATTTCCAAAAGTCCTTCTTTGGAAGACCATACTTTGCTCTTAGTTGTTCAAAGGAAAATAAAGTGTCTCCCTCAAATAAATCTCCAATGTAGACAATTCCTAGCTTGACCCAGTCAGGCCAAGAGAATGTCCTTTTACCTATCTTGAGGTATTTATTGTGCCATATGGAAGTTTGAAGAGTAAAGTTTGGGTGTAAGCTAAGGAGTTTATGAGAAGCTTGCCAAGTCTCCTGAGAAAATGCCAGTAATGGATTATCATGAGGAATCTTACCACTTGTTTGTGTGAAAGCGGCCTGTGCCGGGTATGGATAGTTAAGGGCCCCTTCAATAGACACCCAAGATGGAGCCATATCTGCAGGGATGTACATCTTAGATAACTGCTTCAGACAGAATGCATAGTGATACCAGGCTATGTGAGGTAGGCCAAGGCCACCATCTTCTGGGGCCGCATAGAGTTTTGTTTGGTTTACATATGGTTTTTTACCTGCCCACAGAAAGCCATACACTGCTTTATTGTATTTTGTTAGAGTAGTACGTGGGAGGTTTAATGGTAGCATATTACTTATATAATTAACTTTAGGAACTATTATCATCTTCAAAATATTTATCTTACCCAGAAGTGATAAGCCTAATTTAGTCCAGTTTTGAAGTATGAGTTCTATTTTCTGAATCAGGGGAAGGAGGTTGACATCCATGATGTCATTTAGTTGTGGGGTGATTTTTATGCCCAGATATGTAAGCCCAGAGGGCTGCCATGAAAACTGCCAGCCCTTTCTGACAGTTGGGGGGCAAACCTTGGATAGGGGCATAGCCTCCGACTTCGACCAGTTGATTTTATATCCAGACACCAATGAAAAAGAGTTGATCAAGGTGAGAGTATGAGATACTGTGGTTGATGGGCGCCTGCACAGAAGCAAAATATCATCTGCATACAAAAGCAATTTGTGCTCTTCACTCCCGTTCTTAATACCAACTATATTGTTATTTTGCCTAATGGCAATAGCCAGTGGTTCCAGGGCCAGGGCAAATAACAGTGGGGATAGTGGACATCCCTGCCGTGTCCCTCTATGAAGCTGGAATGCAGTAGACTGTCTGCCATTTGTCACAACAGATGCCTTGGGATTGTGATATAGTAACCTAATCCAGTTAATGAAGGAATTTCCCAGTCCAAATTTCTCCAGCGTCTGAAACAGGTATGGAAACTCCACCCTGTCGAATGCTTTCTCTGCATCTAATGAGAGAGCTACAGTTACATCTGGTTCCCTGCCAGCTTACCACATCAAGTGAAGAAGCCTAAGAAGATTGTCAGATGATGTCCTGTTCTTAATAAAAAACCTACTTGATCAGGGTGGATAAGTGTTGGCAATAATCCCTCTAATCTGGTAGCTAAGATTTTTGCAAGTAGTTTAGCATCAACATTTATTAATGACACTGGGCGATAGTTGCCACAAAGTTGTGGATTCCTATCCTTTTTATGAATTAAAGTTATTATAGCTGTCTGCATACTATCTGGGAGACATCCTCTAGACAAGGCATTATTGTAAACGTTCAGTAGTCTTGGGGCCAGGAGGTCTGAAAAGGCCTTGTAAAATTCTGCTGGAAGTCCATCTTCCCCTGGAGATTTCCCGCTCTGTAGTTGCTGAATAGCCCCTTTAATTTCCTCTAGTGTAACGTCAGCCCCAATTTGTTCTTGTTCATCCTGTGATAATGTTGGACATTTCACTGTAGAAAGAAATGTGTTAATATCTTGAGGAGCAGGTTTATCTGATTTATAAAGATTTTGATAAAATGTGACAAATAAGTTGTTGATGTCTGTATCGTCTGTTTTCAGTTCCCCCTTGTCATTCTGTATTCCTGTTATGAGTGATTGTGTATATTGTTGCCTTGCTCTCTGTGCTAGAAACCGTCCTGTCCTTTCTCCTTGTTCATAATACTTCTGTTTACTTCTGAATAATGAATATTCGACTTTTTTCTGTAATAAAGAATTATATTCTAGCCTTAATTTACTCAATTCGTGAAGTGAGGAGTGGTCAGAGTATATTGCATGCCTACTTTCCATGTTTTTAATGTCTATTTCCAATTTCTGAAAGCGCTCCACTGCTGTCTTTTTTAGAAATGAGCATATTTGAATAAGCCGGCCTCTTATGACAGCCTTAAAGGCGTCCCACTCCACAGCAGGGTCTGATGCTGTGCCTTCATTGGTCAACCAGTAATACGTTACCTCCCCTTTAATAGATCGTACTAAATATTCGTCTTTGAGTAAGGATGTATTAAATCTCCACCTACTGGGACGTTTTTTGTTTGATTGGCCTGTGCGTAATACCATCCCCACTGGAGCGTGGTCTGATATTAAAATTGTGCCTATTGTTACTTCTGCTGTAATAGAGATCAGTGATTTTGAGATCAAAAAATAATCTATTCTGGAATAAGAATTGTGTGGGTTGGAGTAAAAAGTAAACTGTTTATCTGAAGGATGAAAATATCTCCATACATCCACTAAATCTAGCTCTTCCACCAGTGTGTTAATTTCTTTCCTTGCCTGTGAAGGTCGTTTTATACCCCCTGTGTATGTTTTATCCATAATGGGCTCCCTCACGTTGTTGAAGTCCCCACCCAAAATTATATATGGATTCCCAAACCCTGATATTACATTGCTCACCCCTACGAAAAAGCCTGGCTTTTCCATTGTTGGTGCATATACGTTCATAAGCGTATACTTAATGCCGAACAGTTCAGCCTCTATTGCTATCCACCTGCCCTCTTCATCTGCTTGCTGCCTGAGTATTTTAATGTTAAAGTTTTTCCGGACCAAGATGGCTACCCCTCTTTGGCTGGAGGAACCCGCACTATAAAGGACTTTTCCAACCCAGTCTCTTTGCAATAACAGTGAGTCTTTTTTCTCTAGGTGTGTCTCCTGTAAGAAAGCTAAATCTGGATTTTTCTGTTTAAGATACCACAAAATTTTCCTCCTTTTTAGAGCTGAGTTTGCACCCTTAACATTCAATGATATTAGTTTAAACAGTTCACCCATTATATATAGCCAGGCATATAATAAGGTAAGTGCTAGCCAAAAAAGTTTTCAAAAAATGAATAACACCTTGTACTGTTAGTCTACTCCCTTGTGGATAAAAGAAACATAAACAAAACAAAATACACTTAGGAAAATACCTTGTACACAAACACAAAACTGTCAGGAGGCCACGAAGAACAGACTCTCCTGCACTACTAAACATACAATAGTACATCCGTGTGAAGGTCTCACTCGGCCTGTCCCAGCTCCTCTCAAACCCAACCCACTCCCCATATGTATTTATAACCAATAGCAATAACCAAAAATAATAATGTCACTTGAAGTAACCTGCTTTTTCAAAACAAAACAAAAACCGACCAAACAAAGCAATGAAAATGTTGATGTCCATCATTCTTAATAAATGAGTAAAATGAGGTCAAATGAAAGTAAATAATGAATAAAAATTAGAAAAAAATGTCAATGTCACCACAGTGCACCCAACTATGCAACCAGCGAAATGCGTGGCCCACGGTCTACAGTCTTATAAAAGTCACTGGCATGATGGGCTACACTTGTAACATGCACAACTGGCGTGTATTTGCAAAACTAAAATAAAGAAATATTCCTCAATGTTGAAAAAGAATGACTGACCCATAAACCTACTCGTCATCCTCTGTGAAGCCCCGCGATGTAAGGAAGGTAGCTACCGCATTCGGTGAAGTGAAGGAATGCCGCTTGTTATTTACAGAGAACTTCAGCGTTGCTAGATACTTCATGAAATATCGGATCCCGTATCCTTTGAGTTGCTTTTTCACATCGTCAAATTTCCTGCGTTGTTGAAGCACCTCATGTGAAAGATCTTCTCGTCATCCCATTTGACCTCTTCTTTTCCACGGGTGGCAGCGAGGACTGCCTCTCTCACACTGAATCTCAGGAAGCGGATCAGAACATGACGAGTGCGACCCTCCTCAGCCTGCCCGACGCAGTGCACTCGCTCAATTTCAAATCCAATATCCACATCCAGACCCAACTGTTCAGATAGTAAACCAAGCACGAAACCAAGCATCATATCTGCCCCCTCCGCTTTTTCAGGAATGCCCATCACACGCACGTTGTTCCGTCTGCTGTAATCTTCTAAATATGTGACTTTATCCTGAAGTGCTTTGAGGCTCGATAAGGCATAGTCCATGCTAGTCTCTCGGCTGTTGTTAGCATCTTCCAGGTCTGAAATTCTGGTTTCAGCGTCCGTCATCCTTGAGCCCAGCGACTCAACTGTACTTTGTAACTTTTCCATACCTGTTTTCAAACTATTGACATCTGCCGCTATGCCTTTCAGAAGATTTTTGATGCTGGCGAACTCTGCCTTAGTATTGTCAGCTGTTGCAGCGTCTTCCTCCATCTTGCTTTCAGGCGACCCTTGCTTTTTCGCCTTTCCCGTACGAGTAGAGTTGTTTTTTTGGTCGGTTGGCATATTTTTCTTTAGGTTTTTTGTTTAATATATCATAAGGTTACTGTTAACTGGAATTCAAAGCTATCTGAGTAATATAGGGGGGGAAAAAAGGTCAAGCCGAGCGGAGCTCAAAACTATGCAGCCATGCTGGTGTCACGCTTCCCCGGAAGTCCCGTGACGGTACACTCTTAAAGAAACAGGCCAGATATGGTCTTTTATGCTATTTTTACAGGACTGTGTCAAAAGTAGAAATTTGTAGATCCTTTGGAAAAATGAACGAGGGAAAATATGAAGACTACTGTATAATTTCAATCCCTTGTACGTATAGTATGTCTAGTACTCCACATGTGAAGAAATTGAATGACGCACATCTCATCTGATGCTAGGCATTCTTGGGCGTACTTTGGACAAGATTTCTGATCACAGCAGTCAGCCTGAAATGAGTAGTGCTAATCTAACTGTGCTCTGCCAAGTGAAATCATCTAAAATGACTGCATATGAACAACTCTGCTCATGTACACACTCAATCTGAGACACACACACACGCACGCACAGACGCAAAACATCAGGCGTTAGTAGGACAGGACAGAAGCCACCTCACTAGAGACCTCATTTGGCAGGAATGATGAAACACAGAATACAGCACCTAATGGAAACCCTATGAATATAATCCACATGCACACATACACGCACGCACGCACGCACGCACACACACACACACACACACACACACACACACACACACACACACACACACACACACACACACACACACACACACAGGAAAATAACTGACAACAGGATTCCCTCACGAATGTATCCATGTGGACCCGGTCCCCGACCCAAGTTACATGAGATTAGAGAACAGCACAACAGAGCAGTGTCACGTCTCCCTGGTTAGTTGCAGTGCAAATGAATCCTGCTCCATACGTACCCATATCGGCTGGCTACGGCTGTCATAGCTCCCACACAGGACGGGACAACGATGGGAAGGGTGATGAAACAGCGATGGATGGAGAGCCCACTGAATAAGATCAAGAGGAGGATGATCTGAGGTGCTGCCTGCCTCGTCTTCCATCCTGTTCGTAAACCTGGGGGTGTGCACTCAGTCTGGGATGGAAGTAGAGACACAGATACTCTCTCACATACACACACACACACACACACACACACACACACACACACACACACACACACACGCACACGCACACGCACACGCACACACACACACACACGCATATATTCACTAACATCCAAGTATACACATATACGTACCTCCTTTTGTTTGCCCAGACACAGATACAGTACATACACGCGCACACACAGGTAATCACTAATCATACAGGCACGTAGACACACTCAAGCACAAACACACACACACACACACACACACACACACACACACACACACACACACACACACACACACACACACACACGTAATCACTCCCACGCGCACGCACAAACATCCAAGTACACACATATTGTACGTACCTCACCCCTTTTATTTGCCCAGTTCCTCCTCCTGTTTGTCTCTGTCTGCCGACTCACTCGTGCGTGGGCACAGCACAGACATACAGTACACATGCCCATTCCCTATAGCGCCATGGCTGCTGTTCAAAGCAGCAGAAGGACTTGTGTATTATTTCGGGATCTGAGCCTCTCTATTGATCATAGGGTTTTGAGTGTGAGTTTGTGTCAGTGCTTATATGAGGGAGTGAGTTTCCATAGGTCTCAGTATAGGCCTATACAGTGCATAGGATTTCCCCAACACCATGTAGGTTTAACGTATCCAAAGGCTTTCAACATAATTTTTTCATCTTGTCTGGGTTATCATCTTTGGAATATGTAGGCTATGCATTAGTCAAGTTAATTGTGAAAGTTGTGAGCAACTGGACGTCTTTTTGAAATAGGCATCAAAGCAAATTCGGAACGTCTTCAGATATTCCTCAAGAATATTCTGCTTTCACCAATTTTGCATAACTCATGAAGTGTTTGACATGTGAAGACAAGTGATGTTTTTATAGGGACCCTTATGAAGTTATGTACTGTATGATCCAGCCTGAGATTAAAACAGAGCTGAAACATTGTCAGCCAATTCTGTCCACCACTGAAGACAAGTTCATTCCCTCTCCTGCAAGTGATGCTTTAAAAGCAATTCTGTTCTCACTCCTCTTATACCAAATACTGAGATAACAATATGCTGTGGTTGTCCATAGATTCAGTGTGATCAGGGGGACTGTGAGACATGAGCAGTTGATTGACAGTGTTTGAGACTTTCGAGGAGAGGTATAGGCCATTTCTCAATGTTAAGGATCCTGGCATTGCAAGTAACGCCCATTTTCAGGCCATCGTGACTCACCAAGTACAAAAATACAGTCAACCAATTGTGTTTACAGTTTAAAATCAGTGCAAAACATGTGTTTAGTGGCCAAAACGGAACTTCTATACATTCACTTCCACGCTTCCAAGCATGTTCCATTCATAATGGTTTGAGATGCTTGTGAGGCTTTGAGCATCGTCTTGTGAATGCACGACTTCAAGGCTGAAGCACTACCAAGGCAAGAACACCTCACATTGAGAAACAGTCATAGTGTGTGTGTGAGAGAGGTGGGAATGACAGGCTGACTGGAGGGAATTGATTAGCAAGTCCATATGTAGACTTTCACACATTTCACACGTCCCATCCTGCACAATACCATCTGGTCTGGAGTGGAGGGTTCAAATCTCACCCTAGTGAAGAAAATTATTTACACAATTTCTTACTGCCCCCTGGTGCCTTCATTATAGGTACAGTATAACATGGTAACATGCAACATTATGTAGCCTACTTGCACTTTACCTTAGGGTTACATAGATTTGAGTTACTGTATGTACATTACATGGCATGTTGATACATGTAAACACAGAAAAATAAATGTCACTTAAGAAGGTTGGTGGGAGAATAAATATTGTACATGTGTACTCATTTCTCCTCCACAAGTAGCATATGTACATAATGTATCATGTTACAAAGCAGTGTTACATAGTATGTCACACTGCACCTAATGTAAATGTAACAATGAAAATGAAAAATGACCAAAATAACCAAAATAAAATTTTGTATTACTGAGTTTCTTGTAGACCTACCCCACTGTCCCATTGTGGTTGTTCTTTCAGGTGTATCTGTGCCTCTGTTCCTTTGAATGAAAGGGCCACCAAATGCAATGTAGGCCCATACTTAATGTGGCCGTGATTCAATGTCTGGTTGGAATGCCATGTGAATTCTGTGCCATGCCTTGATGCCTTATTGACACTACAATGCCTTTTGTCCCTTAAATGGCAGTGTGGGCCGAGACAGCAGGGGGGGGGGGGGGGGGCATGTGAAAAGGATGTGTTATTACAGCAATGGCATAAAATAAGCAATCCATTACATAACTCTCCCAATAAAGTGAAATTAATTGTATGAAGCCATATTTCTTTTTTAAATGTATTTTTTTACGGGCTTTTTCGCCTTTATTTGAGATAGGACAGTGAAGAGTGACAGCAAACGAATGTGGAGAGAGAGAGACGGGGCAGGGACAGCAAATGACCAAAGCCGGATTCGAACCCTGGGTGCAACCCTTGGGCATGCAAGCCCAAATGTGGGGGGCTTAGCGCCCATTGGCTATATTTCACAGTACTATTATTGTACTTTACAATGGTAAAAAGTTGAAACACTGACATTGTCCATAGACAGGAGAAGTATAGGGTATTGGTATATATATTGGAATATACTGGTAGGGTATATAGGGTAAAGGGTATTCTTTAGTGGAGTGAGGTCCCATAACTACATAATGAGTGGACAAGCTCATGTCAAAATTGTTAGCTGTTCTGGTTCAAAATGTTGGTTTTTAATTTAGTGAGCTTTATATACACATCTCTGTTTGATGAACTGAGCCACTGCCGTAATCTCTAGGCCTCTCTAATTATCGGTGGGCCTGACTGTAAAAAGAGATATAATGGCCCTACTCAGTACTATCACAGTCTTAACCACGTGAATGTTGGCCAAGCTCACAAAGGGGCACCAGCAACCTCAGAGTGCAGAGATACAGTAGATGTATGGCAGTGGGCTATAAAACGCAGTATGATCTATTGCAAGGTAGTCTTCATCTCCCTGTAATATTTCTCTCTCTCTCTCTCTCTCTCTCTCTCTCTCTCTCTCTCTCTCTCTCTCTCTCTCTCTCTCTCTCTCTCTCTCTCTCTCTCTCTCTCTCTCTTTCTTTCTCTCTCTCTCTCTCTCTCTCTCTCTCCCCAGCACCACTTAGACACCCACATCCAGGCACTTAAGCAGGAATCTGGGCTGTTAGTGTTCCTCATTCAGCTGCTGGTTCCGGCTGGGCAGAGGTGCATTGTGGGGAAAAAATAGACAGCAGTGAAGTGAAGTAAAGTGGGTGGACGGACGCACGCACGCACACACATAGAGATGGTAGAATGGAGTACAGAAGCAATTCTTACAACGGACATAGTATAGAGACAAGAAAAGAAAGGGAAACAACAACAAAAGCGACAAAAGAAAACACACAAGACAACGAAAGAAAAAAGCGAACTAAGTGAAAAAAATGATGGATTCACTTATGGTGTTTCCACTTGTTGTTCCAACTTGTTCTATACATTGTGCTGACATGCTGCATTTTCCAACTGCATCTAGTTCAGCAAATCTATAGAGACTGTCAGATTCCCCTTCCCCCATCCATTTCTCTCAGTGGAGCTGTTCAACAAGGGACTTGCTGGTATTTCTTTTACCTGAGCATAGCACCATGTTCAATCAATACACTACACTGGTTCATTGTTACTACCAAGATGTTTCTCAGCAGGAGTTTTGGATTACCATGTAGCTGAATATGACGCACATCTCTTTAGGGAGAGAACTTTTCCCATCGCAACAAGGACACAGTGGACTAGTGGAGGGACGGGGCCAGTGCATGGAGTGCCGCTGAAAGTGCTCTTGCACGCTTGTCAACAAGAGCCGAACTTATCCATAACGAGATTAAATGAGAGGCACTTCGATTTCCATTTGGTCACAAGTGCCTGGCATTCTGCTCTACGAGCCGGGGCAGATGACTGGATGTCTGCCAACCTGGTGTACCAGTCTGTCCTTTGTGATGTATTTATGTGTCAGATATCCACAGAAGTCCTAATGCACAAACCCTAATGAATGCGACTGGGCCTGAAGCCATGATCTTTTTTCTCTTTTGAATCAATTTGGCCTTTGCTTCTGGAGGGCCGGTAAGCAGAGCCCGCCTCATACACTCTGTCAGACAGCCCACACAAAACAATCATAGACAGCAGAAATAGTTTATATTTAATGCCTGGCACAGTAAATTTCACTGCTTTAATTCAACATATAAGGCCCTGTTCAACTGCCTGTTTTCTACCCGGTACAGCTCGACACAGCACAACTCCGCTTCCGTTTATTGTGCTTTGATTAGCAAGAACAGTACGGTACAGCTGAAAACCAGCCCTCGTTTTTTTGGCTGAACTGAGCAGACCGGGTACTGTCGCTGCCTACTACCCAGAATACCAAGCGTCAGTTAGCCCTTACCCGCGAATCAAAAAACAATCATGGCGGCCACCCGATCAACTGCATGATGGCCTGTCCCCACACAGCGAAATTGACTTTGAATGCAGGCGATAATTTGCTTGACCGCGTGGAGGCAGGCGATTCCGCCGCGGTGCATGATTTCATATTGGTGGAACCATTGGTGGAATCATGTGGTATGAGTAAAATTTGTAACGCATTAATTTGCAACGTAATTAATTAATCTAATTAACGTGTTAGAGTTGCAGTATTAAAAACAGAAATCAACATTGTAGTATCAAACTATAGTCTAGAATCGATAGATTAGATATCTGTTGTCCCTTACGTTAGTTAACTAGCTTACATAAAGATTTGCAGTGGAAACGCAAACCAGGCTGAGTCAACAACACAACTCAACTCGACATGACACAGCACGGCACCACTGGGTCTTATGTGGGAAAGTGCCTTTAGAAAGTCCAAATGAAGGCTTTTAGTGTTGGTCCTCCTCTCTAAATATTGAATTAACTCAATTTACTCAGCACAATTTACTGTGTGGCTTTGCTGATATGGTGTGAATTCCATGTCATGTTAGTCATGCTCTAATAATCTCAAAGGTGATCCTTCAGGATACCAAAACATTTTGGACAATTCCATGCTCCAAATGTCGTGGGAACTGTTTGAAATGCGCCCCTTCCTCATCCAACATGCCTATGCACCAGTGGACAAATCAAGGTACATAAAGACAAGGACATAGTATGATATGAACTTGTCTGGCCTGCACAGAGTCCTAAACTGATCCCAATAGAACACCTTTTGGGATGAATTAGAGTGGAGATTGAGAGCCAGGCCTTCTCAACCAACATCAGTGTGCGACTTCACTAGTGCTTTTGGAAGATTATTATAAAGATTATATTAAAAAAACATACTCCTCAACCTGGACAGCCAGCAGAAGAGTTGAAGCTGCAATAGCTGCAAAAGTTGGACTAATATCATATTGAACCCTATACTTTAGGAATGGGATGGCAGTTAACACATTGAATAACGATTATGAATTCCGGATTATGTCGTAGAATACCAGCATTCTAAATCCTTTTTTGATGTTTTTTTTTAGAGTCACAGCATATTATGTGATATTGCCACTGAAACATGTTATGGCTCCTTTGAAAGTGGAGACTTTACACTCGTAGTGTGTGAAAACCGTGTGTCTCTATGAGCAATCAAAAACAGAATAAACAATTCAACTTAATCTGGCCGGTGATCAAACTTCCAAATTTGAGGGTATCGATCCAATCAGTTTGGGTGCCATTCACATCTAGCCAAGGATCCGGAAAGGATCTAGCCCCAGAAAGCTTAAGATAGACTACTCAGCTAGACACGAAATCAAATTGCTCTCTCTGCATTTATTGCATGAAGGACGCGTCATAGAGCGGACACCGACCATAGGCTACTAGTAAGTAAACAGCATACAGTACAAGCATGATTCTTTACATATAGCCTACCATACCACAAGGTGTAAGGCTACAGAGAGAGTAAAGGTATCAAGTCATCAATGCAGGGTGATCATTACGGTTACAGGTTAGGCTACTGTAGGCCTACGGTTACTGTTCTTGGGTTGGCGCCAAGACATTGACGTTGTGATTAAAAGGTCCAAATCATGACACAAGCTTTTGACTGCCATTTTTGTCACTTGTGTTCATCAGAGCCCTCCCAATATCACATATATTATGCATTGAGGGGTGTAGATTCGAAATTTAACGTTACACGTAAAAATGTATTTTTACCACATGTGCGTGGAATACATACTTTTACGTACTTGATACTCAATTTGTTTAGTTCAGATGTGAGTCAAGGCAGTTGAGGGATTACATTTGGTAATAAAGTGTCACATGCTAATGCTGGGAGCTGTTAACTATGATAGCCTTATTTGTTGAAAACATACTGTAGCTTGGCTGCTTATTATTTTTATTACAAGGATGATAAAAAAGTGGCAAGACTCCCAACAGCTAGCCTACAACTTAGGTGAGCACAGTGGTTTTGAAATAATGACACATTAATTCTTACCATGTCAGTAATATTCATTATCTGTACTAATTGTTTTTGACATGCTACCACAGCTATCGTTTCTCATTACTCCATTACTAAACCTGCTGTGAAATGCTTTGACAATCTCTGAAGCCTACCGCTGCACTGATGATAATAAGTAATGAGGTGTGTGTGAGAAATACTTACAAACTCCACTTCACACTCAAGTCACAGGATGGCAGTGAGTCTGCTATGTCATCCTCTTGAGCCTATTTACATTAACGTTCATCTGCTTGCGCTCAAGAATAAATGCCAATTATTTTTCACACCATAGACTTCAGAGTCCTTTCAATCACATTGTTAGAACCTAAAACTTTGAATCTATCTTTCCATGTCACTAATGCCTCTTTTTCACTGCCAGTTTTCTGATAGGCCTACAGCTTGACACAGCATGACTCAGCCGCTACTTTTTGCTTTTCAAATAGGCATGACACAGCTCAATCGTAGGGCAAAAAGTGGCGGCCGAGTCGTGCTGTGTCGACCTGTAGGCCTACCAGAAAACCGGCAGTGGAAAAGACGCACAAGACAACAATCAACTGGAAATGAGAGAGTTTGATGAGTGCTTTAAGCTCATTGTATGCTATCCCTACAAAGTTGGCAATAATCAACAATAACAACAACCTATTCTTTTGCAAAGCCAAATAGGCCTACTGTTTCTTCTTTATTGTTATTGCTGTCTAGGATTTTTTATGTGTGGAAAGCAACCAATCTCTAGAGACAACGGGCAAGGCTACAACTACAGTTTCTTTGATATCTTACAGTTGAGGAGAGAAAACACGTTATGCTGTACAAGCTGAGCTTTTGATAGCTTGTTACTCCGGCACAGGTGTTGACATAGAGAGAGAGAGGAAAGTTGTGACGGAAATTGGTGTGATAGGTGACATAGGAATTTGCGAAGAAATGCCATTGTGTTTGTCTACTTCTCATGCACAGATGACTCAACGCATTTGAAACAGACTTCAAAAATCTGTGGGTAAGAAAGGCTATCTGGTGGCATGATATCTTGCTAATTTTCAACATATTGGTGTTACAAAGAGCAGAATTGTTGTTTTTGTTGCTCATAACAGGACATCAGAGCTTATCTAAAGGAAATCATTATTATATGAAATGAGATATAGGGCACATACATTTTGCACAAATAATATCTCTGTGTTCTATGTTCTTCTGACAAAGGCACATTGATCACAAGCAAGAATTAACTGTCCTCCAAGATACAGCGTCCTCTGTAACATAACATTGTGTTATCATGTGCGTCGCTATGTGCAACAAACCCCAGTCATGGCATTGCTAGATGCTGCTTGTATAAACTAAACTATAACCTCTCATATTGCCATATGTTCCGTTGTAGCCTGGACAATGTATGCAATATGTCTGTCAGGCAGAAGAGGTGAACTGTGTGTGTGTGTGTGTGTGTGTGTGTGTGTGTGTAGTAAGACTCTGGCTTGTCTTAGACTCAACAATGACTAACTTTTATTTGCTGCTATGCTTTTTAACATGTATTTTTGACCTTTGTGTTTTGACTACTTTTACTTACCGTTTTAACGTCATCGTGCCACTATTTTAACATTTTTTTCCTGTAAAGTGTCCTTGGGAATCTTGAAATGCGGTACAAATAAAATGTATTACAATTATAATTTTGATTTCACATAGCCTTTTTTAAATTGCCCTAATCTGAACATTAGTGATGTTATTATGATTATGTTGTCAACGTTAATTATTCTGTCTTCCTACACTCATCATCATCACCAGAAGAAATGTATCCTAGCTGAGCAAATGTGAGAGAAACAAAACAACGCAGTGTCCATGTGATGGCTATCTCGGCTTCATCCGTTGCCTCTCAAAACAGCGTCCGACCTGGTGAGTGGTCTGGTCCTCTCTCTAGGCAGACAAAGCGGCATTGCAGTGCTCAGTGAGGACCTGGCATGTCTGGCATGCTCCAGTGCCTCTACTACCTAATCAGGAGCGGCATCAGACAGCCTCTGCGGACTCCCGTTGTCAGCTCCTCATGGTGCATGCTTGCGAGGCTGGCCACTCGCCATGCACTGGACTCATGCTGCCGGAGCCGTGGGGTTAACAGCATTTCCACTGGCCCCGGCTGGCTGCTGATAGCGCTCGCTTCCTGGAGAAATCGCTTCTACCTGAGAGATAATGCTTTTAAATGTGCCCTGGTGAGACAGACGGCACTCCTCCCTCATGCTGCTAGCAGACCTTTTCGTGTGGTGGTATTTATCCATAATGGAGCAGTTATATCAGGCTTTTGTCACAGGGGTGACAACATGTATTGCTGTAATCATATGTGACATGCGTCTTGGTGTAAACGTTAGAATGTCAGCTTGTAAAACCCTTAAGCACTGTGTAAAATGTGACACATTTGTTCTTTAGCAAACATTATGCATTTTTGTTGCATTTTTCTACCTTTCATTTGAAGACACCTTTCATGTTGTCATAGAAACCTTTACTGACCACTATGTGCAATGTGTTATAATGTGTGTGTGTGTGTGTGGGGGGGGTGGTGCGGTGCATCGCAGTGGGGTGTGACATCTGATTTTGGGCTTTTTTCCCCCAAAGAAATTATTTCCTGTGTCTACAATAGGCAATACATTTTAAGCCCTCATCAACATTGTATTGTAAATTGTCATGAATGGCATCGCAGTGGGGTGTGACATCTGATTTTGGGCTTTTTTTCCCCCCAAACAAATTATTTCCTGTCTCTACAATAGGCAATACATTTTAAGCCCTCATCAACATTACAAATTGTCATAAATTTGAATAGCATAGGAAATGGAACACACGTCCCTCTTTGTTTTATCTCACAAAGAGATCACCTTTCACCTTGATTCTGCGAAGCGCAGTGATCGTAAAATCAGTCTGCGCGAGGGGCTCGGAAGCATCCATACCCTCTGAAGGGGGGAATGGTGGGAAAAGTTTGAGAACCACTGCTATAAGGCCATCTTCTCCCATTGGCACCCATTGACATGTTATTGGAGAAATTACAGAAAAATGCAATTGTCCTGCGAAGAGTGAACATATATTTTTTTCAAATCAGGGGTAGATGGCAGAAAATACAAACTGTGTAGAAAGTAATATTCTTTATTTCACATACATGTTATTTTTTTTCTTTTACTTTGAACTGGTCACAATCTAAATGATTCAACAACAAAATGAGAAACTACCACAGCAAAGTCCAAATTTTTTTTTGTGATGTGATGTCCGTTTCACTCCCGAGATGAGGACAATTTGACACCAGAGAATGGATCCGAGGGTTAAAAAAATACAAGATGATGACAAGTGATCCATGAGCGTTTTTTTTCTCAACATTATGAATTCAGCAATATAATCAAAAAAGTATGCTCTATTCTTAAACAATTTCAGAGTATTCATCATTGTTTTGTTCACTTTAAACCTCAAAGCGTTTTTGATAAATAAATTCTCTTCATATTTTTGTGACACCGACGAAAAAAGCAACATTTTCAAGGAGGGGGGGGGGGCATGGGGATGGGAAACCAAGTGAAAGTTTAGGAACCTTACACACTCCTTCTAATGTCTCCTTGCACACACTGGGTAAAGCCCTTTCTCATTTCTTGAACAGAGTCGGGTGTAAAATATTGGCTTGGTCCTCGACTTGAGGGATGAATGACAGAATCTGCTGATATTGTGCTCCATGGGTATAGCAAGACAAAAGTAAACAACAAAAAAGGAAATGTAAATAACAAAAAAAGAAGTGGGCTTGTATACAAGTGTTACATACATATACATAATAGATCATTACGTACATATATGCCAAAAAAGCATGAGAGGAGGGCAACGTATTTGAGGCCAGCGTTCCACTGCCGTGAGCAAGCATGGCGCAGGCCACAACAAGTAACAGTAATACTTTTTTTAAATTACAAATATCCGCTGTACATGATTCCGCCACATCCTCGAATTTCAACACAATGGATCCCTGGTGGGTATATATAAAGTGTTAAAAGTCGACAACCAACCGCACGAGTGTATCCTGTGCTCATTTATAACGTCCGGCGGCTGCCTCCTGGTACAGTATTGTAATAGTCAAATCTTTTTCCGCCTCAGCCAGTGCATACGAAGTACTCTGAAGGCATCAGAACAGAACATCCACAACGAGTAGAGTCTGCAAACCTTGTGGATGCCACTGTGGCAGTTACTCTTCTTCTCTTGGGTCTCTCCCCCAAAAAAGGCTCCAATATAAACAAAAACAAAAAAAAACAACAAGTAAACAAAAATAAAAGAATTCCACAACTGCATAATTCCTACATTGGTAATTCCTGTAATTCCGTGTTTGATTCAGCGTTAGATCATCTTCATGTTAAATCGCCGTGGACCCGCGCCCTGGTCCGTGCCATCTGTGGACCCGCCCCCGCTGGACTTAGAGCGTGGGACGTACTCGATGTCGATGTTGTTTTTATGCTTGCCCTTCCCCCGGCTCCATACAAACAGGAGGAGGAAGCAGAACAAA
>NC_085878.1:44684987-44699987 GCF_034702125.1 Engraulis encrasicolus
TTTGACAGCCCAACTTCTGGTGGAGATAAATCAATTATTGACTTGATTTTCAAGACCCCACAACATTCTTTGCTGAAGGTTTTCTACTGCTTGAACACAGTGCCCTGGCTGTGCCTGGAAGTGCCTATGGTGCACATCTGGTTTACTGCTTTAACAAACACATCCCTCAAAAATGTGCTTTTCCAAGGACTTTGTGAACGACCTCTTAAAAATGTGTTTGTCAATGGTCACAAATCAACAAAAGGCTCGCCTAACAGACAGCCTATGGAGTAGACCTCCCTTTATTAAGAACGGGTGCTCGTGCTGATCTAGTTTACTCGGTGTGGATGAGAAAGAAAAAGAAACCTTCAGGTGATATTTGCACAAAATAGCCAAGCCCTCCAATGCGGCGGTGCATGGATAAAGTAAATGCCGTTAATTAGTGCTAAACCAACTGATAGGGAGTACGGCTGCCTCATGCCCTGCCCGAGATAACCCCTTTCGGATTGGGGACTCTGAGCCATCATTACAAATCTCTACTGTGCAGCCTCAGACTTTCCCCCTTGCCGTTTGGCAAAAAGCCCCCGGAAAGTATTTAACATCTTGACTTATGGTCTTAATCCCATGTTAAACAGTCATTAATTAATGCCGGTGAACTTTGAGGCAGAGAGGTGGCGAAACTTGTTACGAGCGCAGTGCCACGGTTTTGTAATTAAATGTTTTAGGATTAAATTCTAATTGAGCGCCACAGTGGACGTCTGTCTTACATGGAAGACTTGCACATTTTTATGTCTGATGGATTGGAGGACTTTTTGAGAACACAAGATGCATTTCAGGCAAAGCAAAACACATTTTGTGTGCTGAGAAAGTGTTGAATCGATGTAAATTTTACACTGCTGCTTTGAGGCAAATTGCTCTTGTACCTCATATCACACAGCATATCTATTATATTCAACGCAGCAATTAAATTCTATTTTCATCTACTTTCTTAAAATATGCTAAATGGTATCGAGGCAATTGGGTTAATGATTTTTCTTTCCAAATTCGAACAACTAAACAACCATTTTAATGATGATACTGTGACTGAGAAACACAAAAGACATTTTTGAATACTCTGGAAAATGTGACATTTTGTATTAAAGCTCTCCTTAGAATATTTATACTTCAGCATCCATAGCAGGTACTTTTTCTCCAACGTCTGATATATTATCCCTTACTTTTATGGTAATTTGTTTAAATATACATTGTAGGCCCTAAATGTTGCATAATTGTGGACATACCATATTGCATTTCACACAAGCATGGCCATGATATTTGCATTGCAAGTATTTAGATTGTTTCCAATATCTCAGAAAAGGGTAACACAATTAATTTGCCTACTTTGTGTTCTGTATCATGAAAAGTTTCTCTTCTACTTATATATATATATATATATTTTTTTTTTACTTCGCCTGAGGCTTTGTACCCATGGCTGCATGTGCTTGTCTTACAAAAATACAATTCAGAGGGCTCTGGAAAAAAAGGTGCCAGAGGACCTCATACTGTTAGCTCTCCCCAGGCTTGGTATCATCCCAAACAGGAAGCAAGGCTCCTCTTTCATGGAGAAAGTGTTATTGATCGGGAGTTAAGGCGGCACCGAACAGGGGAACGTGGACTTACCACAGACAAGCGATTGGGACTTCACACACTCACATTTAGTATGGTGGGATCCTCTCACAGCCAGAGCGGAGGAGGAGATCATGAAACTATCCTCAGTAAAAAAAAAACCTAGATATCAACAGGGGTCCTCGCCCCATGCTGTAGTAACGCACACATCTGCACGCATGGAAGCATGCACGCATGCACGCACGCACGCCCACACACGTGCACGTGCACACAAACCGAAAGACAGACAAAGCAACGTAGAATGAGAGTCCGTCAGTCAGTCAGCAGAACGTTTGATTTATCTGAGAAACAAGAATTTCCATCATCCAATTTTGTGTATATGGATGCATTCCTGCATTCCCGCTCCATATCAAACTGTTGACATCATGTGGGGGTCTTATTTAAAAAGCAGCACAGTACATCCCATATCATATCGTGTAAAGATACATTTTTAAAGGCACAACATTTGGAACAGTTCAAACTTCTCATATGCCGGAGCACCTACAATACCAGGGGCTTGAGGCATTTTAATCTCACCTTACGTCTCACCTATCAAGCACATCAACTTAACAGTAGTAACATGCATGGGAAAGGCCAATATTTTTAGCCCAACTTTGATTTCTGCCCCCAGAAAGAAGATCGAGATTAACACTTGACTTTCTTCACTTGTCCTCATGCCTCAGCCACAGTCTGTGTAACACCCATCCTGAAACCCCAACAGAATGCTAAGTGGACTGTGTGCATATCTAACGCATGGTAGCTCAGCACAGTGCAAAAATACACACACACACACACACACACACACACACACACACACACACACACACACACACACACACACACACACACACACACACACACACACACACACACACACAACCATCGTCATCGGAACGTACAGAGAATGTATATATATATATATATATATACATATGGAGGTGCTTCAAGGCAAGCTAAATGGCTTAGACACTGTGGCCGGCCGAAGACCAAAACGAGACACATTTGACCCGGCATCCTCCCTGTGGCTCCCGCCTCGCTGCCTCCGTATCACACGGGGCCCCTCGGGCTGCCAACACTCCGCATTGCAGCGCGGGACGCTGCCTCCTCACACTGCGCTGCACTGCTTATGTGCAGGGGGAGGAAGTGGAGCCATGTCCGAGGCATTAGCAATATCATGCTCCACCAACCCAGCCTCAGGAGGCGAGGCCAACTACATGCTTAAGACTCACACACAGGCACTGGCACCGGCGCGCACGCACACACGCACACGCACACGCACGCACGCACGCCACGCACACGCACACGCACGCACGCACGCACGCACACACACACACACACACACACACACACGTGTGTGCGCGCACGCGTGTGTATGTGTGTGTATAGTGTGTGTGTGTGTGTACAAAACAGACACACACACATGCCAACATATATATATTCTGTGTAGCAGGGACACTCAATCCACAGGAGCGTTTCCAAACAATGAAAATTAATGGTACCACCGCATGTTTAGACCACCATTCCGAATGATTTAGTCACAGGCCTATTTTCCACACATTCGCCCAGGCTAATGTGATTTATCAACTTAATGCTGCACACCAAGCCCCATTGGAATGGATAAATACAGCAGCAGTCTTAACATCTCAACACTCCAACAGGAGGGGAAGAGGAAATAGGCCTATAGTCTACTGTATAATATAAGGTGAAACAGCACCAATAACACAAAGATCAGTGCTCTAAATTAACACCAACCAACTGGCCAAATGCTGGTGAAATTTTTCAGTTTGGCTGGTAGAAAAGACCAACTTACTAGCCACTTACACTACACACTTTCCTACCACCCATTAGTGAGAGTGTGTTTGGCTAATTAGGTTAACATCTTTAGCCATTTTGGCTACTGATGAAAAAAGATAGTGTGATTTTGATGGTAACACTTCCAACTCTGTAAGTTTCAAACTTCTGACTGTATGTAAATGTAACATTGACATGGCGGTTAAGTAACGGTAGGGACACATAGACGCGAATTTGGCCAAGCGAAGCGAACTTCGCCATTCATTCCTATGAGAGAAACGAAGGCAAGCGAAAGCAAACGAACAGGAGCGAAGCAAAGCGAAGCGAAATTATGAAACCAAGTTTAATATTATGCAAATGAGCAGCGAATTTGCCTGCGGCGGCCCAATTCGCTGCGACGACCTGGTGACGGTTGGGCTGTCAGAATGGAGCACTAAATTTCACCCCTCTTCGCCTCGCTCGTTTCGCCTGCTATGTGTCCCTACTGTAAGAATGCACTAATTAGCTAGCGTCCTATGTCGCTGTGCTTTTATCCATAATGTACAGAACATTCTAAGCTTTTGGGGAAAACAGAAAGAATCCAATTAATGTATCCAAGCAATAATATATCACCACAGACCATATTTACTTGTTTGTGTGAATCTCGTATGCTCTATTACATTATTCTATGCTGTTCTGTTCTCTATATTTTTCTTAGTGCTGTACCCATTAATCATGCCATGGTGGGCAAACTCATTACGTTTTTTCTTGGGCTGTTAATTTCTCTGCAGTGTCAGCTATTTTAGCTTCTGTATATGCTTGAACACCCCTGGACTTGGCCTTTGTCCTGTTTATTTAAGACGAAACAATGATGTTTATAAAACCAAACAATGATTGAATTTGCTAGCAAAACAAACAAGGTTTTTGTCTAATGGCTTATGTTCGTGCACAGATGCACTGAGTGCTTGAGTGAGTTGTGCCGGTCTATGGTTCTGTATAAGGACTATACAATGTCAGTAAAAAGGATTTCTCCCCCTCTCTCTCTCTCTCTCTCTCTCTCTCTCTCTCTCTCTCTCTCTCTCTCTCTCTCTCTCTCTCTCTCTCTCTCTCCCTCTCTCTCTCTCTCTCTCCTCCATCTCCTCCTTCATTGTCTCCTGTCCCCTGCTTCGTTTCCCCTCTGAGAGTGGTGACACAGATGTACCAGACTTTGAAAAGCTTGTGCATCAATTTTTAATGATTTCCCAGACTTCCTGTTTATGCCAATAAACACATTAATGGGGTGGAATGTAGAAAAGACTATGAACAAAATGCAGCTAAACAAACAAACAAAAACTAAAAAAGAAACACAAACAACAGCAGTTACAGGCCTATATAACATTTTTCCAACCAAAGTAGGTGTCTATATGCTGACACCAGTGTTGCTGTGCCATAATTCCACTACAGCTATGACAAATGTTGTATTATGGAAAATAAGTCCAGAAGTTGTATATCTGAACGATGCATCAAAAAACCACCTACAGGCATTTCCCGCCTTAAACAGCCAGCACAAATGCACCGCAAGCATTGTTTCCCTCCAGCTTTACATCACGGTTGAGCAGCAAAACCACTGATAGAAAAGAAGAGAGAAGAGAAAAGAGGAGAGAAGCACAACTCTGTGCTGCTATTGGGCCCGTGCTCAGCAAGGTACATTTGCAAATGTTTCCAACTCACTAGCCCATCTCCTTTCATGTCATCTCACACACAATGTGTACAACATGACAGTAGAGTGACAGTCCCAGCACACACCATACATTCATCAGGATAAACATTAGCAGTTACCCCCATTCTCCATTCCCTGCTGCTGCTGGTAGCATTCTCCTCCTCCTCCTTCTCCGTGTGGCGGTACAAACACACTCACTGCCGGGGCCTGTGACGCACCATCCCTCCCCCTGCCCTCTCCTCATGGTGGTCGGTGACCGACCCGCGAGACCCTCTGTTAAGCTGTGCACTTAAAAAGACGTATGAAAGGTGGAACAGGGTAGTATAGCCATGTGGGTGGACTTTCTCCACCCCTTGCTCTCTCTTTGTCTCCTCCCCTCCCCAGTCTCTCTCTCTCTCTCTCTCTCTCTCTCTCTCTCTCTCTCTCTCTCTCTCTCTCTCTCTCTCTCTCTCTCTCTCTCTCTCTCTCTCTCTCTCTCTCTCTCTCTCTCTCTCTCTCTCTCTCTCCCTCTCCTTCTCATAAACCCATTGGCCATTCAGGGATCTACCCTTTGACCTTTCAGTCAGCAACATCATCATCTATTCACTGAGAGATGTCAGAAAATTGCAGTCACTGCAGTTTGGTGGCCGTTTTTATAAATGGAGTCATATTTTTTGTGTTGTGTTTTCATTTTGTCTTCACACGCTATGTGCAAGATCAGAGAATGGCCAAAGCCCATGCAGGCTGTTGCCTAGGGGGACAAGTGACAACTTCGTTCATTTGGTCATGCATTATTTATCACAGACAGGTTGTCAATTTGTACGACAAAAGTTTTTTTTGATATTTTTTTGGCAAAATGCTATCTTACTGTCACAATCAATAAGTGCTTGGTAATGCATCAGAGAGAGAAAAAAATGACTGGCATCAAATTCCATTTCAATACTGTGTGCATACACCACTAGCAGAAATATTTAGGGAATTGGGAAAATCAATAAGAGACCGAGGCAGACAGTTATTGTATTAAGTCAAAATGAATCTTCGTGGATTTAAAAATGATTGAAAAACACTTCTATTTTCAGGTGTCCTGTGTACTTATTTCGATATGTATTTTGTGATGACATTTTACATTAATAAAGCATAGTAACATATCATAGAAAATAAATCTGCATTCAAAAAGGAGCTACATGTAAATGTAACACAACATCACTGTATCTCGCCCACAAACATCTCCAGAATCAATATGTGTGGTTGCATCACTGGCTACCTACCAACCCTACTGGGGTTGATCAGTTGTGTAGGTGGACTTCAATGAGGACAACGAACGTCATTAAGTCCAAGAAAGTATCTTGAGTACAAATGTCTGGGAATTCAGCAGACTATCAGCGCGCACGATCAATGCCAAAGTCTGGCGTGCGATCAGAGTTTGCAAACAGCGGCACCAAACGCGCAAATGCATAATTCAGCATCTGTTTGTTGTCAAAAAGTCTCCACTGGGCCCCTGCCCCACGATGCTGATGCAACCAGAGTACAAGTGAACCGAACCAGCAGAGAGGAAGAAAGAAAGAGAGAGAGAGAGAGAGAGAGAGAGAGAGAGAGAGAGAGAGAGAGAGAGAGAGAGAGAGAGAGAGAGAGAGAGAGAGAGAGAGAGAGAGAGAGAGAGAGAGAGAGAGAGATAGAGGAAGAGAGAGAGTTACACTGAGAGGCAGAGAGAGAAAGAGACAGACAGTGAAAATCTAGTTGTTTTTTTGTCTTTTTTTAAAGCTATTTCATTCAATTTATTTTTGTTTTTGTTTATGTCTAACTTGATATATTGATTACTTGCGTAACTACAGCATTGGCAATATGAAGTGTCATGCCACTGATGCAACTGGAACACAAGGGAGGAGGCATACAAGTAGACACAAAGTGAGAAAGACAGAAAATGAGCCCGAGAGATGGAGAGAGAAAATGAGAAAATAAGAGAACGAGAGAACGAGGAAGAAACGCTCCTGTGGCGTCCCGGGTTTGCCCCGTGTCCGCCCCATGTCCCCTTTTGCCAGTGGGGGCAGGTGAAAGCCTCTGCCTATGGCCCTATGGCTGCCAGCATGCATGGCTGAACCCCATTCTGCTGCCTTATGGAGTGAAAGATGAAAGCCCTCTATAGGCACAGGGGTTAACGAAGCCTTTAGGCCCGCGGGCACAAACACGACTACATGTTTTATGACTCTACCTCTTATAGCTGGTGGTGGCGGAAGCATGCGTGTGTGTGTGTGTGGTTGTGTGGGTTTGTGTGTGCGGATGTGAGTCCCTGTGTGTGTCCCCGTGTGTCCCTATGTGTGAGTGTGTGTGTGTGTGTGTGTGTGTGTGTGTGTGTGTGTGTGTGTGTGTGTGTGTGTGTGTGTGTGTGTGTGTGTGTGTGTGTGTGTGTGTGTGTGTGTGTGTGTGTGTGTGTGTGTGTGTGTGAGAGTGTGAGAGAGTGTGTGAGTGGGTATGCATTTCTGTGTTTGTTTGTGTGTGCGGAGAGGCAAAGTACATGTGTGCGCGCACAATGTTTTGTAGAATCTGTGTGTGTGTGTGTGAGTGCGTGCCTGCGTGCGTGCGAGCGTGCGTTGATTTCAGTGTGTGTCTATGTGTGTGTCTCATGTAGGCAGGTTCAGCCGGGTCTCCCAGGAGGACAGTAATGTCCTATTCTAGTGTCCTCAAGATAGATTGGATATTGATCATGTGACGATGAAAAAGACAGAAAAGATAACACATGCAGGCACGAGCTGATAGGCCGTGACTGAAGTGCAGGAGGGACTTGCTGAAGCCTGTCTATTTAACTGCCTGATCAATATTGTACAATAGGCTGCGTAATGCTGTGTATCTGAGGGCAAACAAGCAATGATGGTTTCCATTTTGAATGCATTAAGGATAGAGTGGATAGAGTTCTCGGATATTAGGCCACAATTAGGCAATAATAACATGGAAATAGTCCATTACGCTAACAGTTTCATTAAATAATGCCAGTTGTTCTGATACTGTATGCACAGGCCTACATGGTTTTGGTACAAGCTCTCCATTAACATGACAGAACCGTGCTGACTGCCTTTCCCCAGAGTTCCATGTGTCCCGCACACTACATTTTCGGAAGCAAAGTCAAAAAACTTGCCTTCATCTGTTGCCACTATCATTGTCACACGTGCATGCATATGTGTGTGCCTGTGTGTGTGTGTGTGTGTGTGTGTGTGTGTGTGTGTGTGTGTGTGTGTGTGTGTGTGTGTGTGTGTGTGTGTGTGTGTGTGTGTGTGTGTGTGTGTGTGTGTGTGTGTGTGTGTGTGTGTGTGTTTGAGAGAGGGTCGCCGCCAGAAATGTTGGGCCCCATGAAAGATTCGAATTTTGTGACCCCTTAAGGGAGAGAGAGAGAGAGAGAGAGAGAGAGAGAGAGAGAGAGAGAGAGAGAGAGAGAGAGAGAGAGAGAGAGAGAGAGAGAGAGAGAGAGAGAGAGAGAGAGAGAGAGAGGACGGAGAGACGTAGTCCAAGAGGCACAGTGACAGAAAGACATAGAGAGAGACAGAGTCAAAGAGACAGACAGAAAGGGCTGTGCTATTAGAGGCATGAAAAATGCAACCCGCTCATTTTGTGCTCACACAGTAATGACTGTAAAAGGCTGGTGAGCATCAAAAGAGCCACCCGAATCTCACCCCTGGTCCTCGTAAACACAGACAGGACCACCGAGTCAGGTGGGCAACCATCAGCACACACACTTAGCTCACATTTATAGGTGTGTGTTTTTTTTTCTATGTCTGATGGAGCTTTCCCGCTTTAATCATGGGAGCTGTATCCCTAGCCCTGGTTCCCTCCCTCCCTCTGTCTGTATTTTGCTCTACCCCATCTCTATCTTTTTTTCACTCTCCTCCCCATCGCTCTCCCCATCTATCAAGCCATCTCTCTTTCTCTCTCTATCTCCTATCTCTCCTATGCCCCATCCCTCACTCTCTTACATTCTCTCCATCCCCATTCCTCACACATCCATCTCTCTCTTTCTCTCTCTCTCTCTCTCTCTCTCTCTCTCTCTCTCTCTCTCTCTCTCTCTCTCTCTCTCTCTCTCTCTCTCTCTCTCTCTCTCTCTCTCTCTTTCTCTCTCTGATGTCTCTCTTATGTTTCCGCGTACGAAGAGAGACTCATTACTTGTGCAACAAAACAGACCCTTCATCTATATTTAGCCGCATGATTAATTAGCCTAACATGTTGTTTTCTCCCCTCTTCTCTTCTTTCATTCTCTCTCTCTCTCTCTCTCTCTCTCTCTCTCTCTCTAGCTGTCTTTCGGCTCCTACCTTTGAATAATTCATAAGTGAGCCCATGGGTGCTTTCCCTCCCTTCCCCTCCCCTCCTTTCCTCCCCTCTCCTCTCCTCTGCACTCCTCTGCGCTCCCCCTCATCCATGTTGCCTACTTCAGTTCCTGATCTCGTGCCTTCTTCTCTTCCCCTCTCTCTCTCTCTCTCTCTCTCTCTCTCTCTCTCTCTCTCTCTCTCTCTCTCTCTCTCTCTCTCTCGCTCTCTATTTAATGTAAAGGCCACAGCATCAAGCAAGTGTGCAAGGAATAACTGAGCAAAAGAGTTTCAAAGGGAGATACAGTTACAGAAAAAAAGCAAAAAGAAATGTTGTTGCAAACATATCAAATCATCTTTACGACTTTACGACTGTAAATTATTTATGGCAGATCCTCTTCCTAAAGAAATAAATAAGATAAATATGAAATAATACAAAATCAGAAAGCAACATGCAGAACTTCTGTGACTTTTGCACTCCTTAAAGAACGCAGAGACGCATCATCGATATTCTCTTCACGGCCTTCTTGTAAACACGACCCCATTGACTAGCCAGGTCCTCCATCACATTCCTACACCTGCTCTCCCACTGATGGCTTTTCAATTAGGGCCAAAGAGGATGCCTGCAGGGGGGCTGCACAGTCGATCACAGGACTGTATGTGCAAGTGTGTGGGTGTTTAGGTGGACTACCTTCTTATAGTCTGCATGCAGCCAGCGGGCAGAGAATGATAACGGTGGGGTGGCGGTGGTGTGTGTTTTTTTTTTAGAGAGAGTGTGAATGTGCGTACAAAGTGTAAGTGTAAGTGTGAGTGTGTGTATAGAGTGGGTGATGGTGTGAAGTGGAGTGTAAGGAGTGTGTGTATGGAGTGAGTGAAGGCTCGTGAAATTAAGTTAAATACAAATGTGTTTTTTTCATGTGGATATTTACGCAGGGCTCTTCGTGCAAAAATGTGCCCAAACCAAAACAATTCCTAACCCTAAACTGTAAGTATACAATTGCTTTAGTGTTTTGTGTTTGTTTTAGCGTTAGTTTTGTGACTAATTACAACCTAACCAAGAAAAAGTTAAAAGTATGCTCAAGCCAAAACAATTACTAACCCTGTGTGTGTGTGTGTGTGTGTGTGTGTGTGTGTGTGTGTGTGTGTGTGTGTGTGTGTGTGTGTGTGTGTGTGTGTGTGTGTGTGTGTGTGTGTGTGTGTGTGTGTGTGTCTGTGGGTGTGTGTGTGTGTGTGTGTGCGTGCGCCCATGCGCGCGTATATCATGCATGCATGAGACCGTGCGTACATGCATGCGTGAGTGCGTGCGTGCGTGTGTCGAGGGGGTGCTGCTGGTGAGGTTTGTACAGTTCATGCAGAGTTAGTTCAACAGCATGTTATGGGTGTTACACTGTAAAAGAAGACACTCTAAACGTTGAACTAACGCTTCAAAATTAATTCTGTGGGTTCCACTGGCCACTAGTCACTGGAGAATTCCTCCGCAGTGTTTGTCCTTGACTTTCAATTTCCTCACTATCAATCAGGAGTCCACTACTGTGCTGCTGAGTGGCCAGAGCTGTGCTGGGTTGGGGTTTCTATCGCCTCTGTAGCAGGAGGAGTGTGTGCGTATGTGTGTAAGTGTGTGTGTGTGTGTGTGTGTGTGTGTGTGTCTGTGTGTGTCCGTGTGTGTGTCTGTGTGTGTCCTTGTGTGTGTGTGTGTGTGTGTGTGTGTGCTTGTGTCCTTGTGTGTGTGTGTGTGTGTGTGTGTGTGTGTGTGTGTGTGTGTGTGTGTGTGTGTGTGTGTGTGTGTGTGTGTGTGTCCGTGTGTGTGTCTGTGTGTGTCCTTGTGTGTGTGTGTGTGTGTGTGTGTGTGTGTGTGTGTGTGTGTGTGTGTGTGTGTGTGTGTGTGTGTGTGTACTGCACCAATCTACCTTCGTGAAGGCACTGCTATTGCAGCACAGCAACAGGGTGGGGCCCTCACTCCATGTGGGGCCCAATTCCTGGACCCCACATGCTTTGACCCCTTTTGCTGGGGTAGTTTTGTAGTTACTGGTAAAAGTAAGTAAAAATATTTCATCACTGACAGGTTAAGGTTTGTTTTGGTTTGGGCACAGTTTAGCATTCTTTAGCTATCGTTAGGGTGAATATGGATCAATGGGAGGGCCCTGCAAAGATATTAAGGTTGGACTGTGTGTGTGTGTGTGTGTGTGTGTGTGTGTGTGTGTGTGTGTGTGTGTGTGTGTGTGTGTGTGTGTGTGTGTGTGTGTGTGTGTGTGTGTGTGTGTGTGTGTGTGTGTATGTGTGTGTGTGGTGATAGGAGAGAGAGAGAGACGCCCATTGCGTTGTGTGTGTGTGTCTGTGTGTTCACTGTGTCCATGTCCGTGTGTGTGAGTGTGGGGGGTGTTATTGTCCTCCTCAGTCGCCCCTGACGCTCTGAGGCCTAAGGTGAGTGGTGGAGCCTGCAATGGCGAGATAAGGCCATCGTGGAGGGTACGCAACTAGCCTCTCGTGCATACACACATCTCCTCACAAACAATCATTAGGTTATTCTCATGGTGCATTGCTGATGCCCCCCCCCCATCCATCCCATCCCATCCCAACCCCCATCCATCCATCCAACCAAGGGCTCCTATCTCTCCACTGTCCATGCCTATTTCATTTATTGATATCCGCATGGCCTCTACCAAATGGGTCTGATAATGGGTGGAGGAGGGCGCTCAGAGACAGCGCTGTATGCTGCACAATAACAAGTGAAGATCGTGGGGCGGAATTTTCCAGCAAATTGAATGGACAGACTCGGTGCACACACACGTGAATGGACTGCAATTCTATGCTAATGCGCAATTGATTCTGAGGGGGAAATCACCTCAGCGAAAGGTTTCTCAAAGGTTTAATTCGATCTTCCTATGAGCGGAAAATAAATAAAGTCAACTTTAATTTCTAACATTATTCAATATCTTTTTCTGCAGGTGTACAGTAACTGCTTGGTCTGCCAGTCACTTCCTTGGTGGAAATGGCCTGACCTGACATGCTCTGCCTACATCTATTTTCAGAAATCTCTGCACAGTCATTAGTTCTGTTATTCTTCTGTTGACTAGTGATTAACCCACACCCCTGCACTCACTGCAATCACTAAACAAATACAATCTTGTTGTTGTTCTCCGTGCCAATATTCATTTTGTGGCCGTAAAAACACATCACACATTTTTGGCATAAGGCACGCACAGAGGTGACTCAGGGTTTTTACAGACTTGACAACCGCCCAAATACATGTGGTGATAGAAGAGAGAGAGAGAGAGAGAGAGAGAGAGAGAGAGAGAGAGAGAGAGAGAGAGAGAGAGAGAGAGAGAGAGAGAGAGAGAGAGAGGGAGAGAGACGTCTTCAGGGTTTTTGTGTGTGTGTGTGTGTGTGTGTGTGTGTGTGTGTGTGTGTGTGTGTGTGTGTGTGTGTGTGTGTGTGTGTGTGTGTGTGCGTCCATAACTGCACAGTTCTCCGACCCCGCAGGCTACCACAGCGTAAGCCTGCCTGTGGGATGACTTTTATAGCATCTCTCTCTCTCTCTCTCTCTCTCTCTCTCTCTCTCTCTCTCTCTCTCTCTCTCTCTCTCTCTCTCTCTCTCTCTCTCTCTCTCTCTCTGTCTCTTCACGTCTCTATCTGGCTAGAGTGCAAGGGTCTTTAGCCGCGTTGACTCGACACACACTGACCGCTGAGAGGCATCAGAGTCAGACAGCCAGTCAGCCTCTCCTCTCCTCTCCTCTCCTCTCCTCTCCTCTCCTCTCCTCTCCTCTCCTCTCCGCTCCTCTCCTCTCCTCTCCTCTCCTTTCCTCTCCTCTCCTCTCCGCTTGAGCCTGGCAGGCGGGCAGCACCACGTAGCAGCTGAGATGGCAGCTACAGAGTCTGCACTGACAGTCAAACGTCCAGGTGCCCGTTGCCCGCTGCTGGCCTCTCGCTGCCCTCTGCCATTGATGCAGAATAACCCCAGGAAGTTAAGTCTTCACCGGCGGCGGTACTGCGAGGTAAAACTCCTCTCAGCTTGAAGCGAGCAACAGACACACATGCCGATGCCGGGCCGACGTAAGTCCAAGCAACCACCAACTGCTGCTTGCTTGTTGTCAGAGAGAGAGAGAGAGAGAGAGAGAGAGAGAGAGAGAGAGAGAGAGAGAGAGAGAGAGAGAGAGAGAGAGAGACATCACAACACCCCAATTGCCTCCACACCCACTTGCCAACAGTAAATAAATAACAAACAAAACACAAAGTCAACACACAAAGAAACCTGGAACAAATAAAATGGACAAACGTAGCGACTACATGTAGAGTCGTATTGAAGGATAATGTGTATCCTGGAGGCTTTTTTGCACCACGCAGCCTATTATCTGCTCGCCTCTTTTATTCACTCGCCGGATGCCACGGCGTCTCGTCCAAACTCATCTCGTCTAGTCTCGTCTCTGCGTACTAGATCTCTGCTGGCACGGCTTCTGTCACTGCCCTCGATTGGCTATCGTCATGCTCTGAAAAGTAAGAGCCCCCTCAGGAGGTCTTTTTTTTCTTTATCTGTATCTCTTCATCTCTACTCTCTCTCTTTCTCTCTAGTAATCTCTCCATCCCTTTCTCTCTATTGCCACTCCCCTGCTTTGTGGGTTGCGCATCCCTGTGTGAATGTAGGTAAGTATGAGAGCTGTGAATGTGGGCAAGTGTGCATGCGCGTCTCTATTCAGCACTGATGTGGTGCTGAACACTTAACCTCTCTCCTCTCACTCTTCCTCTTCCTGTCTCCTCCCTCAATACCACCATTGTGTGTGTGTGTGTGTGTGTGTGTGTGTGTGTGTGTGTGTGTGTGTGTGTGTGTGTGTGTGTGTGTGTGTGTGTGTGTGTGTGCATGCATGCCTGCGCGTGCATGTGTATGTGTGTACGTGTGTGTGCGTGTGCGTGAACGTGTGCGTGTGCGTGTGCGTGTGCGTGTGCGTGTGCGTGTGCGTGTGCGTGCGCGTGTGCGTGTGCGTGTGCGTGTGCGTGTGCGTGGGTATGTGTGTATGTGCATGTGCATGCGCATGTGCTTGTGGATGCGTCGTTTGTAGACTGTGGACTTGGTCCAGGCCCAACAGTGCAGCTCTGGGATTTGAAGGTAATAATAATAGGAACCCATAATAGGGCGGAGCCCAAGGCCAGAGTCACTGTCCTGATTAATGTCCAAAAAGGTTTGGAGTAAGAGAGGAGAGGAGGGGAGCTGGGGAGGGAAGCAATGGAGGGAGTGGGGAGGAGCGGAGCCGGGGCGGGGAGGGGAGCAAAGCAGGGCCAGGGAGGAGGGAAGTAGGGGAAAAGTGGGGATGGAAAGAGGAGGGGAGCAGGGGAGGAGTATCGGGGGAAGGAAAACAAGATGGGTGTGTGAATAGGGAAAGTAGGGGAAGACAGTAAGATGAGGATGGGGAAGAGGGAAGAGGGCAGAGTATTGGGTAGGGAGGGGGAGGAGAGGAGAGGGCGGAGAGGGATAGGAAGGGGTCAGGAGTGGAGGGGGGGAGGACTGGAGGACGGGTGAGAATTTGGGAGGACAGAGAGGAAGGAGTGGAACAGGGGAGGGATGAAAAAGAGGATATGGGAGCGGGGCGGGGGGGGGGGGGGGGGGTGGGGAGAGGAGGGGCAGAGGACTGGTGGGGATGGGGAGAGGAG
>NC_085878.1:44704987-44709987 GCF_034702125.1 Engraulis encrasicolus
GATGGTTCCAGAACATTACTACCCCTCGCCAGAGACAAACAGTAGGGATCTCCATAGCGCATAGAGTCCTAATGTTCGCTAACATGCATGTAATGACTTGTGTGTGTGTGCTGAATATAGCTAATAGCTAATATTCTATCCCCTCCTCTCCCTCAATGTCACACAGTCTTGTGTGGCTTCTTGAGTGGCTCTTATTTTCCCCAAAGTGACTCTGAAAACTGCGGTGGGTCACTGGTCTCACAGTGTAACTTGAGGCACGACTTGGTGAAAGTCTTGAGAAACTGAATCGTTCAATAGCTAACAGAATTATAAAGCAAGTTGTGACATTAACAATTAAACGTTAGCCGTTGACACTATGCAACCGGATTACAGTTGATTTAAGAGAGCGCGCGTGTGGAATGCGATTTATCTTGGCACAACACAGAGAGACTGTTTCCTTTTTTTCCTCTCTTTGCTTTCTTTCTCCCTCACACAGTAAAACTTAATTGAACTCTCATTAATTTTTCAAACTGTATACAGTTCACTTTTCACACAGTGAAGAATATGAGGTTGCCTGTGTTTGTGAAGACTGCGACCTTATTAAATCTTCATGTGTGAGTGTCATACATTAAAGATGCCATTAAAAAAGTATTTATATTATATCCCCGCGGGGGATGTGGGCAGTGGAGGTGAGTGGAGCGACTCCTGTGCAATATGAGATCAGTCTGGTCAAAGTACTCAGGTCTGCTTCCCAAAAGGCCCAGCGTGGAGAAAAACAACACTCTCTCCATTTCTGTCTTGTGTTGTTTCCATTCGCTCTCTCTCGTTCTCTCTCTCTCTCTCTGACAACTCCTTTACTCTGTAAATTTTTTTCTGACTGCTATATTGCAGTCTTTCTTTCTCCTTCCCTACTTCCTCCATTTCTGTCTCTTCTGCCTGTCTGCCTTTTGCTTCCTTTTCTCGAAATTCCCCTCTTGCTTTCCTTCTCTCTGTGAGAGATGGATATTTTTTGTTATTAAAATCTCTCTCTCTCTTGCTCCTTTCTCTTCCTATAGGTCTCACTGACTTCCTCCATCGTTCTCTCCTTCCTCTTCTCTCTCTCTATCTCACCCTCCCTCTACGTAGCTCTCCTTTCTCTCTGTCTTACTCCCCCCTACTCATCTTTCTCTTCCTACTCTCCCCTTACAGTCCGTTCCTGCAATGTTTGCCCCCACTCGTGACCTTGGCAGTCAGCTATATGTACAAAAGGAGTACAAGGCATCCCTGAGCTGATATGCTCTCTAGAGCAGCTCCTCTCCTCTCCTCTCCTCTCCTCTCCTCTCCTCTCCTCTCCTCTCTTCTCCTCTCCACTCCACTACAGCGAGGACCAGAAGACCAAAGGCATACACATAGCACTACTGCAGCATGCTAACCAGGGGCCAGATTGTTTGAAGTTCTGATTGTTTGATGTTCATAATATGTTAATGTTCCGTCGCTGGAGTGCCCGCTGAACTTCCCGTGACCGCCCGCAAACTCAGAACTTTAGGGAAATGCTACCGACCCATCCAGCCGGCCCCGGCCATGTAGAGGGGAGATACTGGACTATAGAATACCCGCTGGGTTATTTTTATCCAAAGCTCGCCGCTCACTCACTCACTCACTCACTCACTCACTCACTGCTGCTGCTCCTGCTGCTGCTGCTGCCCTTTGAGCAGATTTTTTTTCTTTGGGCTGGCATAATTTCTGCTCAGCAGCGTTGGCTGGCGTATAGCTCCTCAATCCAAAAGCATGCGGTTCGGGTTTGCGGAACCCATATGTCAGGGGAGATTGGGATTATGGGAACATGTGGCGCTGGGTGTGCTAATTGTATGTAGACACTGCGAATGCGCCCGGCAACATGGCAGAGGACCCATCTCAATTAGCAAAGAGCCATTAGGCAAGAGGGGGTGGGGGGGTGGAGGGCTGTAAGCGGTGCGACGCTGTGCAGTGCAGTGTCCTATTCTGTCATCCAGTGTGTTGTCGTCTGCGTGCTACTTCAAATTAGTCATCTCCTCTCATTAGTATCTTCCATCCACCCGTGCTCTGTACTGTATGTGGGGCAGCGGCAATCTCCTGCTGGTTTTTCACTGGACCTCCTGGGAACGGAACAGCACTAGGCACAGGGATGAAAAACAAAAAAAAGAGGGAGCCCGGGAAATGATTTGTGTTGTGCCGGGTGCTGGAGATGGATCCATTATGGATCAATTATGGAGTCAAAATGGAGGATCTCCTGCAACCTTTCATAGCTGAATAGCACCTCTTTTCTCTGGCCAGCCCTAATCCCCAAGCCTCCCTACTCTCCTGCTTTCTTTTGTGTGTGTGTGTGTGTGTGTGTGTGTGTGTGTGTGTGTGTGTGTGTGTGTGTGTGTGTGTGTGTGTGTGTGTGTGTGTGTGTGTGTGTGTGTGTGTGTGTGTGTGTGTGTGTGTGTGTGTGGTGAGTGTAGTCATTACTCTGCTGATCTCCCCCGGTAGCTCTACCTGCTGCCGGCCAGCCCACCTCTCCTCTTCCCACACACACACACACACACACACACACACACACACACACACACACACACACACACACACACACACACACACACACACACACACACACACACACACACACACACACACACACGTCACACAGAGAGATGGGACTTAACTCATCAAATTCTCCAGATAGAGCTGAAAGCAATTACAGAAACAAGGGCGGGAAGAAGCCTTCGCATCGTTATTTCAGCCCTCTCCTTCCCTTTACCCCTTCTCTCTCTCTCTCTCTCTCTCTCTCTCTCTCTCTCTCTCTCTCTCTCTCTCTCTCTCTCTCTCTCTCGCTCTCTTTCTGTTCCTCCTCCACTCTCTCTCTCCTTAATAAAGGTTCGCTTTCCAAACAAGATGAATCATGTTCCACTTTTCCCCAAGTCTCAGCACTTTGGCAAGGTCTCTCTTCTCAGTGTGTGTGTGTGTGTGTGTGTGTGTGTGTGTGTGTGTGTGTGTGTGTGTGTGCGCGTGCGCGCGTGCGTGTGCCTGTGCCTGTGTGCGTGTGTGTGTTTGTGTACAGTATGTGCGTGCGTACGTGCGTGCATGCGAGTGTACAGTGCACTCATTAGACATCACAGCACACACAGAAACACAGCAGCCAATATCTGCTGCTCCTGTTTGGGCGGCTGAGAGCAGTAGCTAGGTACTGAACTCCACCTTCATCCTGTACAAAGCCTTGGAGGAAAGAATACTGTACAAATGAAAAGTGAAAAATACTGTGTTCATTCAACACTTGCAATATACTCTGGGACCAAATAGAATCTAGGAGATGATACATCGACTTTTTAGGTGATGAATTAACGCGTCAGACACAATCAGCTTTGTGGGAAAAGAGTAGAAGGAAAAGCCGAATGTAGAGGAGATGATTTGTAAAATCACACACACAGTGTGACACACAAGACAGCTTTTTGTGTTATTCTTTTTTCAATGTGCATCAAGCATTACTGAAGGAGTGTTTGGGTGTTTAATTGGTGCAGTTGTTTCCCTACAATAAAACACCAGTCCCTATAACTAGCTCCTAATTGGGTTTCTAAAACGGTGCTGTCAGCCATTTTGTTTATTAGCAAACAACGCTAGCACACGGCGTCCATCAGCTGGAATGCAACATTGCCACCGTCACATGAGTTATGCACTCATTTAGATGCAAATGATGCAAACATTACCTGTTATGGATGTCTAATAGTCCTGTTCATTCGAGAGCATGCTTGTTGATGACATGCATCCCACATATACATACTCTGCCTTACTTAAGCTCGTGTTAAGATTAATTGGACATGTGCACCCCCACAAGATTGCACACAACAGCAATATGGCTGATCAGCGATGCCTGAACAGCAGCCCTTCACCAGGACGTGTCACTGTGCTGAATGTGCTCTGTAGAGGTGTGTTTTGTAGTATTAAGTCTAGGTGTGGGAACAGACTGAAGAAGGAGGTTTGTAGGCATTTGTAGGCATTGGCCAGGCGGTAACGGCCTCAATCTTGTCTGGATCGGGAGCAACCCCTTCGGCCGAGACTATGTGCCCCAAGTACTTAACCTTTGGCAAACAGATCTGGCACTTGTCCACAGAAAGCTTAAGCCCCACTTCTCCCAGACGATCCAGGACTTTGAGCAATCTCTCCTCGTGTTCCTCAAGAGTTTTCCCAAAGACAATTAGATCATCCAGGTACACTAGTACTTGTAAGAGGTTCATGTCTCCAACCGCCTTCTCCATCAACCTCTGAAAGGTAGCTGGAGCCCCTGTGATGCCCTGTGGCATTCGCTCAAATTGGAAAAAGCCCAACGGACAAATGAAAGCAGTTTTCTCTTTGTCGTCTTCAGACATGGCTATCTGGTAGTAGCCTGAACGCAAGTCAAGAACAGAAAACCATTGGCTCCCTGTTAAAGCATTCAGTGCATCCTCAATGCATGGGGTCGTGTATTGGTCAGGTATGGTACGGCTATTTAGCAGTCGGTAATCAATGCACATCCTGATGGAGCCGTTCTTTTTCCTGACAACCACTATTGGTGATGCATAGGGGCTTCGTGACTCAGTTATGATACCAGCCTGTAGGAGTTCTTGCAAGTGTTTTCTGACGTCTTCGATGTCTGCCGGAGCGAGTCGACGAGACCGCTCACGGAAAGGTCTTGAATCAGAGAGCCGGATTCGGTGCTGTACACCTTTGGCTAATCCCACATCCCACTCATGCATGGAGAAAACATGAGACTTTTCCCCTAGTTTCTGTCTTAATCTGCTTTTCCACTGCTCTGAGGAGACTGAAGGAGGTAAAAGCGACAAAAACGATGGAGGTAATTGCCTTTGTATGTGAGAACAAGTGGTGAAAGCTGCAAAAGGCATCAAAAGAGAAATTGAACTTCAGCTAAAAATAAGGTGAGTTCAGGTAAATTTGGCCACTTTTTTTGCATATAAGCGAATGGCCCAAAGTGGCCAAATTTACCTGAATTCACCTCTATGTAATGAGCTATGACGCTGTTCGGTGGCAGC
>NC_085878.1:44714987-44717487 GCF_034702125.1 Engraulis encrasicolus
TCGCAATCAGCAGAGCAAAAATGAAATAAATAAATAAGAGAAGGGAAATAAGAATAACATGAAGAAATTGCCTGCTGTATGCTTTAATTGAGATGACTGACGTACTGCAGACCCGTGCAAGAACAAATGTGCATGCCAGAGAGAGAGAGAGAGAGAGAGAGAGAGAGAGAGAGAGAGAGAGAGAGAGAGAGAGAGAGAGAGAGAGAGAGAGAGAGAGAGAGGAGAGAGAGAAAGTTCCACAAATATTCCCATGCATGAAGCTAATCAAATAGCTCTTTATTGGCCCAAAGATTATTTAATTTGAAGCAATTACCTTGAAGTCTTCATACTAAAAGGATTAATTGTTGAAGCTTATGCTTAATGCTGCATGGAAAGGCCAACCAGAGAGCATGCTTCTATATATATATATATAGCCATGAAAGGAGAGGCTAATCCTTGGCTACAGTAAACTGTATGCACTAGCATGTGTTGGATCAATATAGTACAAGTGATTTACAGTAAAGACAAAGTTCTTTTCTTACGAGCAGGTTTAAACACATACATGTATACTTGCTCGCTCTCTCTCTCTCTCTCGCTCTCGCTCTCTCTCTCTCTCTCTTTTCAGAAAGAAAGCGAAAAAAAGTGAGTGCGTTTAAAATAGAAAGCAAAAAAACATACACATGTACTTAAAGTACTTGAAAAAAGTTACTTCAGTAATTAGCACCTTGAAGCCTCACTGAACAGATAATTATGAAATAGCTAAGGGGTGTATTTCTTGTATGCTTCTTGATTTTCCAGTCCTTTTTTTTCTCTCCGATTAAGTCTAGATTGCGAGAGTACTTCATCTTCCACGGCCATTCTGTCCATGTTTTTCCACTAGTCAACTGCGCTTAGCACAATACAGTTTCCAACAATGCGGGCTCACGCACACTCAAGTATGTGTATGTGTGTGTGTGTGTGTGTGTGTGTGTGTGTGTGTGTGTGTGTGTGTGTGTGTGTGTGTGTGTGTGTGTGTGTGTGTGTGTGTGTGTGTGTGTGTGTGTGTGTGTGTGTGTGAGTGCCCTCAGCAGTCAGGTAGACTTACCAGGCAACAACAAAGCTTGCTTTTCAGTCACTGTGCCGTTCCCCTCACCTTTGTGACACAAGGGTCAAGTTTTTTTGCGCACGCGTATGTGTGTGTGTGTGTGTGTGTGTGTGTGTGTGTGTGTGTGTGTGTGTGTGTGTGTGTGTGTGTGTGTGTGTGTGTGTGTGTGTGTGTGTCTGCACTCTGCACGTGTGTTCGTGCCTGAGTGTGTGTGTTTGCCTGTGTACATCTTGTCAACTTGACTTAGCACACCCTGTTACGCTACATCAAAGTTGGCAATGAAGTCTGACATTCTGTCAAAGTGCATGACGAGCAGCGGGGTACCGGGTACTTACGTAAACAGTTTATAGCGACTGGCATGAATCGCACTGCTGTGACAAATAAAGTTTATGTTTTACAACAGCTTTGAACGCGGAGGAAGCAAATCATGTTTAACTGTTGGGAACATCGTTTTTTGTAATCCCTGTTGTGTGTTTCTTTTGATAGCACTAACTCTGTGTATTTCTGGTCACAATTCATTACTGTTATTGCTGGGGTATGGAAGAGAGCAACACACTCCGCTGATCCAAGATATGTGCTCTTTATCATATTGTACAGCTTCATACATCCTCGACTTGAAACATATTGATCGGGCACAAGAACGGTGGCGTCCTCCTGCGAAAAGTCAATTTCGATTAGGACGAAAATTACGGCCAAGCCCGAGTAGGGAAAATCATTTTCTGTTATGTTGCTGTTACAGCAAATATTAAATAACGTTGAGCATATTAAGCACACATACTATGTCATAGTATTGGCTGTGAAAACGAACACAAGCACATATGCACACACATGCATTCATTTACAAAAAAAACACCAACACAAAATGCACAAAACCTCTCTCCCTGTCCCCCCCCCCGCTCTCTCTTTATGTCTCTCTCTGTCTCTCTCTGTCTCTCTCTCTCTCTCTCTCTCTCTCTCTCTCTCTCTCTCTCTCTCTCTCTCTCTCTCTCTCCCTCTCTCTCTCTCTCTCTCTCTCTCTCTCTCTCACACACACACACCACACGCACACGCACACGCACACGCACACGCACACACACTCTCTCTGACAGTCTTGACCCCCATGTGATGCTCATTGGCTGAGCACCTCTCAGGTGAGTGGGAAGGCAGTGACCCCTCTGTACCTGTCTGTAGAACATTGATTTTTGTTGTGGCTGGTGGGTCAGAAAAGGGCCAAAGCAGAGCTGAGGCTTCAAACAGACCTGCATACACACACGCATGGACGCACACACCCACACCCACACCCACACCCACACACAAACACACACACACACACACACACACACACACACACACACACACACACACACACACACACGCATGGATGCACACACACACACCCACACACACACTCATATAACCACAACTTACAAACCCATCCACTCATGTACATCCCCAATT
>NC_085878.1:44724987-44742487 GCF_034702125.1 Engraulis encrasicolus
ATTAACCACTCCTACAGTGGTGCTGTGCTTGTGTAGTGTGCACACCTAGTATATACCCCGGCGGGAGTGTACATAGCATGTGAATCAAGCTGTGTTTGTGTGTGTGTGTGTGTGGCATTGGTTAATTGTGTGTGTGTGTGTGTGTGTGTGTGTGTGTGTGTGTGTGTGTGTGTGTGTGTGTGTGTGTGTGTGGTGAGGGTGTGGACCTGTACGTGTATGTGTGGGTGTTAGTGTGTGTGTGTGTGTGTGTGTGTGTGTGTGTGTGTGTGTGTGTGTGTGTGTGTGTGTGTGTGTGTGTGTGTGTGTGTGTGTGTGTGTGTGTGTGAATATGCCCACATGTGTCATTTTCCTTACCTCCAACAATTAACCACTCCTCCATGTATGGTGTATTCGTGTAACCAGCGTGTGTACCAAAACAAGTATTTATCCCAGCAGGAGCAGGCCTGTGTGTGTGTGTGTGTGTGTGTGTGTGTGTGTGTGTGTGTGTGTGTGTGTGTGTGTGTGTGTGTGTGTGTGTGTGTGTGTGTGTGTGTGTGTGTGTGTGTGTGTGTGTGTGTGTGTGTGTGTGTGTGTGTGTGTGTGTGTGTGGTGAGGGTGTGGACCTGTATGTGTGGGTGTTAGTGTGTATGTGTGAATATGCCCACATGTGTTGTTGTCTTTACCTTCAACTATTAACCACTCCTCCAGCTACCGTGTCTTTGTGTAGCCAGCATGTGCACCTACAAAAAAGTATTTATCCCAGCAGCAGGTAGGCCTATGTGTGAATCAAGCTGTGTGTGTGCGTGTGTGTGTGTGTGTGTGCGTGTGCTTGTGCCTGTGCGTGTGCGTGTGTGTGTGCGCGTGTGTGTGTGTGATTTGATGGTGAGTATATGTAAGTGAAGGTGTATGTGGGTCTGTATTGTGTGTGTGTGTGTGTGTGTGTGTGTGTGTGTGTGTGTGTGTGTGTGTGTGTGTGTGTGTGTGTGTGTGTGTGTGTGTGTGTGTGTGTGTGTGTGTGTGTGTGTGTGTGTGGTGTCCATGTGGTGTATTTGTGTGTATTCTCTATGCACAATGTGTGCCCAGTCTTGCTGTGTCTTTGTCTCTCTCGTGTGCCATCTTGTCGAAGCTATTGTCTCCCTCTTTCTAACAGGCAGGATTAATCAAGGCCCAGCCGCATCATGCCCTTGATATTGTACTAAAACTGACATTACGCTGGAACTTCCCCCAAACCCCCAAATTCACATGCAAATTAACAGCTGAAACAGCGCCTCGAGTCCACACACGCACACGCACACACACACACATGCACACGCACACACGCACACACGCACACACACACACACAGAGTCTCCCACTCCTTATCGCAACTGCCTCGCAATTAACAACCACGCCAGATCACAGCCAGGAGGCCCACACAATAAATATTAGAAGTGTGAGAAGGCGAAGTAGAGCGTGCAATAGAACTATCCACACCCAAACTACTAAAGTAATTAGGGTTGGAGCAGCGGCATGTACCACTAAATTAGTCATAATCGGTCGGGAGAGATCACAGCAGCCAATTATGAAGAGCCCCTTTTTTCTGAATAACCAGTGCTGATTGGATGGGCTAGATCTTTCATTTCATGAATAATGAGCAAAAGAAAAACTCACTGGACCTCTCTCTGCAACCACGGGCAATTGGTGTTTGTTTCAGATGTTTGCTTTATCTGATCTTAAAATAAAAGTTGAACAAGTTCTTTATTATGCAACCGCTGGAACTGAAAAATTCAAAACATGGTGTTACGTATGATCAAGCTATGTTGTGAAAAAGCTTCTGTAGTAACACATTATTTGACAATGTCTTGGTAGGTGTAACTCCATGTATCAATACAGTATGTGATATTAATATCATAGACTTAAAGTGTATAGTGCTTGTGAGAATACACTGCAATTAATTGATATAACAGGGAAACAGTGTACTTGTACTTGCTATCAGGGCTGGATTAACCCAAAAGCTAGGTAAGGCTGCAGCCTAGGGGCACCCACCGGTCAGGGGGCCCCCAGTTGGCCAAAGGGGGGTTGGGAGTGTGGAGGGCATAATTGTGACAAGAGGCAGTACTGATATTTGTCTGTACATATGTTATTCTTAATTTCTAGCTCGGAATTATGGCGCTGGCAATGTAGTTTTGCAGCGAAAAGGGGCCTCCATCAAACATCTATCAAGTCAGCATCGGGGACCCAGTCCATCTTCATCCGGCCCTGCTTGTTATGGTGAACACAGAGTACATGTCAACTGCCCCAAATGACTGGAGATGAGCCATGGCATTCAGTTCCAAGACTCAAGGCCTCTAACCGAGGACAACACATATTTATCTACTGCCCACTCTCTTTCAAAACACCTCCAATCGCATTTGGGATAATGTGGTACAAATATGCCCCCAGAGCCCATGCACGTCAAGGTCCTTCTTTTATTCATTCAGAATGACACCCACAAATTGACACAGTCTAGTGCCAGCCTGCTCTCACACCGTGCTTTTGGCCTTCAACAGGCTCACATTTGTCTGGCAGACAGATCTCAGCTTTAAAAGAAATTAGCAGTCAAAGCACGGGCCGGCTGCTCAACAGGACACACAAACACCGACTCGTGGCCTCACAGTCGGCATGTTGAGGCCGACACATGAAGCTGACGCTCGTTTCGCCCAGGCTGGGGGTCTCTGACCCCCAGGGGTCAGGGGAGAGCCCGTGTTCTCTGGAACCCTCTCGTGGAAGGAGCAGAGGTCACATGCCATTTCCATACCAATTTCTGTGCTGCGGTCTGTGTAACATACAGCCTACCACAAATGATGTGTCCTGCTCAACCTTCAAGAAAATTTACATCAGGTGAGCCAGGGAAGGGCCATAGGAGATCTGGGTAAATGTAAAATCTACATGTCACTTCCTAGTTAAAGGTTATTGCTGTCTTCTTAATCCCAGAACTGGCAGAATGCATTAATAGACCATTTTCTCCTTGAATTGAAAGCTACAGCAATTCTGCTCATATGTTCTAGCCATCTATACAGTCATACCACCGTTCATATTTTACATCAAATGTGCTTTCCCCAGGAGTTTCCATACGTGTCATCTGTAATGATATGAACAATGGATTGATCATTCTGAGTAATGTAATTCCCTATGCACATGGCGCATGTGCATTACAGACACCTAGAATGTGTACATGTACGTAGATTCAGAGTTCAGAGTGTATGCCTGTACCGTAATATGAGTGAGCAGCCAGTTTAATAAAAAAAAAAAACCTTATCTCTTTTTAAGTAGGCCTACCTGTGTGTTTATTGGAAAACCCAAAACACCAATGAAGCATCATCCATAATCTCAAGGTCCACAATTTCTTGTCAAATCATGTGTGGTATCGGCTTGAACATGTGAAACATCCCACACGTATTTATCTGTATATTCCTCTCACACATGGGGTCTGAATAGAACTTAGAGCTGAGATGCTGAACCTGCTGACATTTACTCCATGGAATGTATGCAGTATCCACAGGAGTGTTGCTCAACACACATTAGACAATCACACATATCCACACAGTAACAGAACCCCATTTTAAATTCACTATAATCCTCACACATTTTTTTCAGTACTTCAGCATCACCAGTAAATTCCTGGATGACACCATTTTGGGCTTCCCTCCGAATTCTCAGTCTGCTTGAGATGGCTGTGACAGATGAGGGGGGAGGAAGGAGAAACAGACTATGTCGTGTCCTCAGAACACCCTCTCTCTTAGTGTGTGTCAGGGAAACTAACAAAGTGAGATACATTGCCTCCAAAGCAACGCCAGGGCCCCCTTTTTTTCATTCAACCACTCTTTTGCACAACACCCAAAAGACAAAAGGATGACAAATCGGCAGTACCAGCCCATCTACAGTACGCACGTACATCCAACAGTGGTGTTAAAGTTTCAAGGTTGAACAACAACAACAACAACTTCATTACTATTTCTTAGGTGTTAAAAATATCGGTGAGGATCAGTCCCGGACTCCTGCGTACCGACACCATCTGCAAAGTAGAAAGCAGAAGGGAGTTTGATGTGCATGCCAACATCATCTCGGATGTCTCCAGCACCACGATGGAGAGCGTGCTGATGGACTGACTGCTTTACAGCGTGCCACAGAGGCAGCTCCGCTTACAGCCGGAAGTCCCTGTGGAGTGTGGAGGAGGAGGCCTGGGGTATCATATAAGCAAGACCCTCCTTAGCATTCAGTAATGTCTTGCAGAGTACCTATCGCATTATCAAGGAGTACGCATGTCAACCCTGGACAACAACTGTTCTGCCGTCTACTACCAGGCATGTGATACAGCAGCTTGGCAGTATGGACAACCCGGGTATATTTGATAGTTATGTTGTAGTTATCACTTGCCTTTATATTCAAAATGTGTTAAAAATGAGCTACTGTATATGAAATCGAGTTATCTGGGTTCAACTTCCCTGCATAGCACCTGGCATTGATTGTGCTTTTGGGAATGAAAACAATTGTTGGAATTGTAATTTTCAGAGAGAGAAAACTCAATATTAAGCTGTAGGGTGTCTGATATGAATAATGATTTAATGAGAATACATTGTAAATTAATGGGAAAGAAGTGGAAAAAATCATGTGATACTTCCACATCTGGCACAAAGCATTTCACAGAATATTATGCAAGAGATGTCTGTATATTCATACAGATTTCGTCTTTCAAATCCCCCTCTCTCTTCATCTGTCAGTGTTGATTTCAGCCTGCTCACACCCCACTTCCATTTTCATTACATCCGTCATCTTAATTTTCCTCTCTGTTCTCCTTCTCTCTGATTTTTGGTTGAAGACAAATGAAAACAACCCTTTTAAATGAAAACGACCTTTTTAATCTCCTCTTTACTTCCATTCCGCTCCTTCTTTCTCCCTATTTCTTTCACCTTTCACACTCTCTCATTCTCTGTCTCTTTCTCTGATTCGTAAATCTCTCTCTCCTCTTATCTCCTGTCCTCTCCTCCTACCTTTACTCCCTTCTTCTCTCAGTTCGCCGATAAAGAGAAGCTTCCTCTCAGAAACGCGTTCAGTGCCAGTCCCTTAAGACCTCATCCCTCTCCTTTGCCTTTCCACTCGGTGCCACTTTAGACTATCTCTTATCCTTTCCTTTCCTTTCCTTTCCTTTCCTTTCCTTTCCTTTCTTTTCCTTTCCTTTCCTTTCCTTTCCTTTCCTTTCCTTTCCTTTCCTTTCCTTTCCTTTCCTTTCCTTTCCTTTCCTTTCCTTTCCTTTCCTTTCCTTTCCTTTCCCATCTTCTGCTCACCTCTACTCTCAACTCCTCCAACCTCCTCTAGTTTCCCCTCTCTTCTGCATTGCTCTTATCCACTCTCCCTTCTCAATCTTTCCCCTCTTTTCCATCCTCATCATCCTTGATGTTTCCAGTCCGACATGGTGGGCCACCAATGACTGGTATTACATGCCTGTTTATGGCTCAGTGGTTCGGAGAGATAGAGAGGCAGAGGTAGGGCGAGAGAGAGAGAGAGAGAGAGAGAGAGAGAGAGAAGGAGAGAGAGAGAGAGAGAGAGAGAGAGAGAGAGAGAGAGAGAGAGAGAGAGAGAGAGAGAGAGAGAGAGAGAGAGAGACGGATCTGTGAGAAATGTCTGTACTTTGCACTGCATAGCTGACGGATGTGAGTGTGTGTGTGTGAGTGTGCGTGCGTGCGTGCGTGTGTGTGTGTGTGTACGTGTCTGTTGTGGAGTCGAGGGCAGGTGTTGAAGTGAGAAAGTGAGAAAGGGATGCCGTCACATTTAGCAGTTGAGAGCCCTCCACTGGTGTGCCATTAACCGGTGGCGGCGGCGGCGGCGGCCATCTTACGTTAGTGAATTGGGTAAAGAGTGGAGGATGAGAGGCGGGCCATGACCGAGAGGAAAGGCGCCGCTACCTTCCAGATGGTGCCGCCACATGTGTCGTGACACCGAGAGGTGAGGTGAGGCACGGCAGGCAGGTGTGCAGGGGTGACTGACTGACAGAAGGAGAACTCAGGCACAGCTGATGGTCTGATCCCTGCATGTGTGTGCATGTGGGTACAGTGGGTACACGGTGGCCTTTTTTACATCCTTTCATTAAAGATGTAGTAGTATGGGAGATGCTTTACATGTCTTTCTGCTTGGTAGGCACACATAGTATAAACAGACACGGACAAAAGACATGAGCACACATACACATACAAAACACAAATGCACACACGCACACGCAGGCGCACACGCACACGCACACGCAGGCACACACACACAAACACACACACACACACACACACACACACACACACACACACACACACACACACACACACACACACACACACACACACACACACACACACACACACACACACACACACACCTCCTCCTGCGGACATTGGAGTGACTGGAGTCCAAGTGAGTTAGGTCATGCGTAGCCCCCATGTCTCCCAGGCAATCTCCCTTCTCCTCATTATCCTGTGTGTGTGTGTGTGTGTCTGCGTGCGTGTGCATGTGCGTGTGTGTGTGTGTGTGTGTGTGTGTGTGTGTGTGTGTGTGTGTGTGTCTGCGTGTGTGTATGTCTGCGCGTGCGTCTGCGTGTGCCGGTGCATGTGTCTGGGTGTGTGTACTGCATGTGTGCGAGAGATTGTGTGTTTGTGCATGTGTGTCTGTGTGAGCGTGCGCATGTCTATATCTGTGTGTGTGTGTGTGTGTGTCTGTGTCTGTGTGTGTTTCTTTGTGCGCTGTGTGTGCGTACACATCTTCTCCTCTTACTTAATTATGTGGAGGGCGGTGGAAGAGTTCCGCCTCCGTTTGGCTCCGTGTGGCCCACATTAATCACCTGGCAGGCAGGCAGACAGCACTAATGAACACCCCCTAAGCCCCTCCTCACGTTGGGGAGCTATAGCTAGTGCGCTATAGCACTGCGTTGGTGATGATGCCTCTCACTTGGTCATGCGCCGGCAACGCATGCCATCTTTAAGTGTGTGTGTGTGTGTGTGTGTGTGTGTGTGTGTGTGTGTGTGTGTGTGTGTGTGTGTGTGTGTGTGTGTGTGTGTGTGTGTGTGTGTGCGTATGTGTGTGTGTTTTTGTGTGTGTATGTATGTGTGTGCCATTGTGTGAGTTTGTTGATGTGTGTGTGTGTGCGTGTGTGTGTGTGCGTGTGCGTGTGCGTGTGCGTGTGCGTGTGTGTGTGTGTGTGCGTGTGTGTGTGTGCGTGTGCGTGTGCGTGTGCGTGTGCGTGTGTGTGTGTGTGTGTGTAAACAAGGGTTTAAATTGATGGTGCGGATGAGTTTGTTGTGGGTGTGTCTGTGCACTCGGGCATGCATTTTAAAACAGAAACGGAAAGTATGGTATGCTTGTGATATACATGTGAGAGAAACAGAGATGGGCTGTCTGTTTCTCTCTGTTTCTCTCTGTTTATCTCTCTCTCTCTCTCTCTCTCTCTCTCTCTCTCTCTCTCTCTCTCTCTCTCTCTCTCTCTCTCTCTCTCTCTCTCTCTCTCTCTCTCTCACATACTTTCTGTACATCCATTTAGTTGAGCATTAAGTACACGTGCAAAGGCAGCCAGTGAAATAAGTGAGCATCTGGGCACGGCATGCGGGTGTATCCTTTCTACCCCCAATGGATCCCTGCTCCTGTTCACCCTGCTCATCCATCATAGCCCCCGCAGTCTCTCCCCTCTCACAGCATCTCCCACCCAGAGACCCTCTCTTCACCACTCCTCCGTCCCTTCCGGAGCTCTTCTCTTCCTCACGCCACCACCCCCGCCACCCCTCCAGGCCCCTTTACACACACTCCTTCCCCCCGTACAGAGACCTTGTCTTCACCACTCCTCCGTCCCTTCCAGAGCTCTTCTCTTCCTCACGCCACCACCCCCGCCACCCCTCCAGGCCCCTTTACACACACTCCTTCCCCCCGTACAGAGACCTTGTCTTCACCACTCCTCCATCCCTTCCAGCACCAACCCCTCCAGGCCCCTTTACACACACTCCTTCCTCCCGTACAGAGACCTTGTCTTCACCACTCCTCCATCCCTTCCAGCACCAACCCCTCCAGGCCCCTGTCCACCCACTCCTCTCTCCGTCCGGAGCCCCCATCTCGTCACGCCTTCTTCCCATGCTGTGTCCCATATTCCCATCCCACACTGCCTTTCAGAGCCCCTGTCTGCCTAACCTCCTTCCTCTCCATCTACAGTTTCTAGCACCCCCCCCCCACACACACACACACACATCCTTCAAGGACCCTCTCTACCCACTACTTCCCACGTCCAGAGCCTCCATTTCCTCACTTCCCGTCCATCCACAATGCCCCTCCCGAACTTCGGAGCTTCTGTCTCCTGCATCTTTACTTCGATCCAGCACCACCTCTCCCCATTCCTTCCCTCCACCCAGACCTCCTGTCTGCCTACACTTCTCTCTTCAATCCACTATAACACGTCCCCTATCTGCACTATAACACGTACTGTGATAAAGACAAAAGGCCACTCTAAGCTTTATGTCGTCTGTTCAATTAGGTGGCATGTCTCCAACTAAGATTTAGAGTAAGTCAGTCAATGCCATACTCCATATTCTACTCTCCTGTACCGTTTTTGTGCTTTTTGTTGTTTTGTTTGAGTGTTGGATATCATTTTTTAAAGATATAGGCTACATTTACAAGCAATCAAAAGAAAAATGTACCTGCATCTTTGTAACTGACAGAATACTGTTTAATTTTGAAGGCATATGCTTTATGGACTGTGTCTAAATCTTGTCATACATCCAGTGTATGTTGTATTTTCAACAGATACTCAATGACACTCTGAGATTTTACTTTCGAACAAAGTGTCTAGTGTGTAAAATGGTGTGCAGACAGCTGTGTGTTGCATAAAGGAGCAAGTGTTTTGCAAAATTGGTATGAAATGTAAAGCTGCACTTTTGTTTAAGTTATATTACCAACAAGTTAATGATATGCTACTATCGGCCTTTAGTGTTGCAGCAGTAGGCAAAAACTGTTATGTGCAAATTTTAACAGAAAAGGTGTCAACCACAGTACGTATGTTAACTGACAAATACACATGTTGTGTCACAATCCACACACTATGTGTTAAAATCACCTTAACACAATGCATCTGTGAAAAAAATGACACATTCCTTCTTACAGTGTATCTCCTCTTTCCCCTATCAAGAGCCCTCCCTCCCTCCTTCCATCCATTGGTGCTCCTCTTACTCTTATGCGTTCCTCCCATCCAGTGCTCTTCTTTCCCTCACTCCCTCATCTAGTGCTCCCCATTTCCCCACTGCCTTTCAGAGCAATTGTCTCCCTCACTCCTTCCCCTCCTCCACACCCCGCCCGCTCGCTCGCTCTGCATCCAGGGCCAGGTGTTTGGCTGAGCCAAAGGGATTCCTTTCACTCAGCGGCGTGCTTCTGTTCCCAGTCAAAGCCCCCTCTGTGTCCGCACACACAGGCCTCACTTAGCGAAGCTTGCCCATGTTGCTCATGTTGCTCATACGTCGGCTTAATATGCAGATGAATACAAACACACACGCATGTCTGTGCAAGTGCAAACATACACACATACACATGCTCACACACTTTAGCAAGCACACACGCACATGCACACGCACACGCACACGCACACACACACACACACACACACACACACACACACACACACACACACACACACACACACACACACACACACACACACACACACAATCCAGCCAAGGGAATGTTTCAAAGGTATTTTTTTGGGCACCAATCTCCTGTATTGATTCCTTTCTTCCCTTTTCCATTTCCACTCCCTTTTGCCTTTCTAATCATGAAGTGGTTAATGAGGAGGAGGATGCCGCATGCTAAATGCTATAAACTGCCCACCGGGGGCTCGAGTGTGAATGTGTGTGTGTGTGTGTGTGTGTGTGTGTGTGTGTGTGTGTGTGTGTGTGTGTGTGTGTGTGTGTGTGTGTGTGTGTGTGTGTGTGTGTGTGTGTGTGTGTGTGTGTGTGTGTGTGTGTGTGTGTGTGTGTGTGTGTGTGTGTGTGTGTGTGTGTGTGTGTGTGTGTGTGTGTGTGTGTGTGAGCATATGTGTGTGCTTGAGAGAGAGAGAGAGAGAGAGAGAGAGGGAGAGAGAGAGAGAGAGAGAGAGAGAGAGAGAGAGAGAGAGAGAGAGAGAGAGAGAGAGAGAGAGAGAGAGAGAGGCTGTGTGTTTGTGACGGCTGTTTAGGATTCAAAGCACCTTCTGGCCTATCACTTCTACATCAGACATGAAGTACCTCTGGGCTTACGTTCGACGGTTGACCAGTAATACCAATCTATCTGCTGAGATACTCCATCTTCACATGTGACAGGTCTGACGCCCCATCTCCCCCACCCCCTACCCCTCTTTTTAACCGTAACCTCTCAAGACCAGGTGGATATTTGATTATCAGCTCTACAGCACTGTGACGACCAATGAATAACAAATGGCGAATGGGAATGACCGATGCATATTTTTCCCCTGTTTGTTTTACAGAATTTTATTTCTCAGAGAATTCAAAATTCATAATTGGAGCTAAAGGTACAGTAAATTGACTGCATGTGCCATGAACCAACTCAAGCTCTGTAAATCCTGCAATAAATTCAGTGAAAGTGAAAGTGAAAGCTCATTGGGAAACTCCAACTCCCATTGTCATTCACCACCTCATGTTGGGAATAATGAGTAATGCTATTTGTAACAATATTGAGTGACCCTCACGTGCACAGCATATACTTTCTTGAGTACAGTAGGCCTATGTAAGAGGTGAAAACTGCAGGGAGAAAGAGGAAGGGGAGGAGAAACAGAAAAACGGGGTGGGACTATGCATGAATAGCAATAATAAAGAGGCATTGTCATGACATATCTTCATGCCACAGCTGTTTTACAGACTTCAACGCAGTGCCAGGTAAAAAAAAAACAGAATAAAATAAGGAATAAAAACAGGAATACTACCACCTAACCAAACAAAAACAAAACTATGAACAGCCACAAAAAAAATGTTTTATGAATGCTTTTATGGCCCAGAAATGGCCACCTGAAGGGTTAATGTGGTCAAGGCACGAACAGGCCAAAGTAAAAAACTGCATACCGTAAAAAGAAAAAAACCTACGTATCCGCTCTGCTCTCTGCAAAGCTTAGATGGTCATTGCTAAAAGCACTTTGGAATGGAATGGTCAGTGCAGATGGGCTCTGCACATTTCTTCATGTCTTTATGGGACGAAATTCATTTTCTTTTACTAGTGCGGTCACAGAGAGCAAGGCTATAAAGGAAGTGGGTTTTAGAGGACGGGCTGGAAGAGGACAATTGCCAAGCGATATGAAGGCTTTGCCTGCCCCGGAGTCTAGGGTGCATGGGGAGATTGAGAGAGAGGGTTTTTTTTTGCAGTGCACTCTTAAAAGTACTGAAGTACCAACTTAAAAACAAATAATCTAATGTCCTGCATGATTTGATTTTCAGTTTTGACAATGCCTTATCATATTTTGTGCCTATAATGTGCATGAGGTAGTTACATTTCAACAATCTAAAATGATCTATATATGCAGCATATTTCACTCTTTACTGTTCATCCCGCGCCTTCAGAGATGAAAAAAAAAGTATTTCTGCTTCCTCCTAGTCTGGGCAAGTAACCACATCTCAGCAGACTACATAATGAAAACAAAGTGACAGATAATTTCCTCTCCTTGTTAACCCTTTGTGCAGAGCCTATGTTATAACTTTACCAAAATTGTAATGACCAAGTCTTGTAATGTCATAGCAAAGTTGTCATAGCAAGTCTTGCAATGAGTGAACGGGGCCGGCGGGCCCTTCTGCGCAGAGAGGTTATATGACGGTTAATAGCACCAAAATGACCAATAGTGTTCTATAGCTCTTCTGTATATCTCCTGACCCAATCAAGTTATGCGTTAATAAAAACAAAGGTCTTCAATGATTTGCTGACACTGCTGACAAGGACGAGTTAACATACACACACTGACACACACTGACACACACACACACACACACTGACACACACAGACACACGAACACACACACAGACGCACACCGCACTTTCTACCTGCACTAAACACATACACACACATACATACACACACACACACACACACACACACACACACACACACACACACACACACACACACACACACACACACACACACACACACACACACACACACACACACACACACTGCTGCTGGTGTACTTGACAGACCTTTTTAATATTTATTTTTCTTCAAAATGCTACTATTACCATGTCAGAACGCTATAAAGGACTTTTTAGGAAAAGCACAAAAGCACAACAATACCTCTTAATGTATGTCCTCTACAAGTCTTCTGTTGTCCAGTCTTGCACTTTAAATGTCTGTATGAGCACTGTCTATGTCCATACTGTCTTAAGTCCATGTATAAGTACTGTCTATACTGTCTATGTCCTTACCTAGATTTAGTCTATGTCTGTATGGGAAAGCAAGAAATGTAATTTCAAATTCTTTGTATGACCAGTGCATGTAAAGAAATTGACAATAAAACCTACTTGACTTGACTTGACTTAACCCTTGTAGTTGGCCTTGCAGCTACCTGTTCACAAACATTGACATACATGTCACCCCACAGGATGCAATTTGTGTTATGAAATTGAACTTGTAGTTAATATTACTGTCTTGACTTTTTTCACATTCACATAATATAAAGTTAATATATATGCAATCATGCCAAATGCTTCATACATCATTCAAAATGTTGTTGGTTAATTTATATATATATTATATTCCAGGTTTCATTAATGTTACAGTCACACCGCAGGATATTTGACATATAAACCATTACATAAATCTTAACAAAAATGTTTCTTCTCATCTAAGACTAATATGAAACATAATGTATCTCATCTTCTTTCATTGACATTTGTTTTTAAAGGCCAACTTCCGATAAAACACAGTTTTACTCACTCCTTTTGAAGATCGGACGGTCACCCCAAGTTAAACTCACTTGCAAGGCTCTCATAGCGGTGCGTCACCTCGCCTGGCTGTGTTTCCCGGTGTTTCCCAATTTACATAAATAATGCAGAGAAACGAGCGAATCACGAAAGCCTTTCTGTGTTTCGTCACATCGAAAGAAGGCGTTGCCCACAAAGGTTTATGTCGACCCATTTTTCTAAAAACATGTCGAGTAATTTTTTTCTGCTTGTTTTCAATACAAGCAACGTCTGGTGGCCCGAAATCTAGCTTAGCTTAGCTATCAGCTGGTTGCTACTCTCAGGTACACACACAGCACAAAGCCTCATCCATACAGCAAGCCCACTCTGGTTGCTCCGTGCCTGCAGCTCGCCTAGGGGTCGCTGTCGAAAGAGCACAGCCCTGAATGGAGCATGCACGCCTCCGTTGGCGCCCCTATAGTGCAGTACCACTTGGAGAAGTGGTGACTCTGTTTCCCATTACATTCTATCCAAGAACAGGAGGACTGAGCCAATCAGAGACGCATTTCCACGAGAGCAGGAAGAGTGAGCCAATCAGAGACGCATTTCCACGAGAAACACAGAACACCCTCTCGTTTCTCCACAAGTCACATTGCTGGCTTGCAAAAACGGCTTGAAACAAAGCAACCAGAACGTTTTTTAAAACAGGACCAACGCGTAACACATTCAATAACAATGGGGAACACAGCAATATTAATTAAATGACGTTGAGAGGCCATCTTTAAAGGAAAATAACAGTTTTGTAGGTTTTTAACCAATGTTACGAAAAAACAAGGCGTCACGTCTCTCACCCAATTACAGTAAGATGCATTTACTAAAGACCATGTTAACTAGCCAAATTAAGTTATGATGTGTGTTCTTCTATTATTTTCTTGATAACACACAGCCATACATGTTTTAAGCGATTGTGCGTGCATGTTACAGTTTCTTGTCTGTATAAATGTGAGTACACAACAAATATTAACAGATACTACACTTGATCTTAGACAAAAGGCCAAGAATGTGTGCACCTCAGATAACCAAAAAGCAAGCTTTACATTATCGAAAACTTTGCTTAGTTTAATTACTGTAGGCCTATCTTCTTCTTCCATGTTGTTAATGCGCACATGATACGGCATTCTCCAATTCAGAGCAGTCAGTGGCATGCATACACACACTCCATGTCAATGTGATGTGATCAGACATAAGGGTCTATTGCAAATGCAGTCCGCCTGCCGTGTTTGCCTTGGGTCCCAGGAGCGCTTTCTTACAAGGTTTTCACGAGAGGCGGAGGCATGTCCATTTCATTTTGAACTTTATTAAAGTGAGCTTCCCGCACACCAAAGCGCCAGGGGATGGGGGTGTGAGTGTGGGCTTGAGTGGGGGCGATGTTGAACCCAATAGCACAGGGTGCAGTGTGGCGCATGCAGGAAACGCACACAAACACAACAACAACAGAGAGTTGCATTCATAAGGGCTGGTTTGGAACACAAAGCGAGATTGAAATGAAGTGAAAAGGAATCGGCCAGCGCAACGCTCTCTTCCCACAATTGGCCCGGTGGCAAAATTCCCTCAGCACTGTTGCGGGGACTCGGTAGCTAGCTACGTCTCCGGGTTCTCATCTCACAAGGCAATTTTGTCCACGCTTAAAGCCCAGAACCTTGCCAGCCTACTCGTGTCCCTGGCTGCCTTTTATGTCACTGTTTCAATTTCCTCCTGGAGGAGGAAGCTGGAGTGCGCTGGTTCCCTCTCTACCGCGGATGGGCACACCACCTCCACCACCTCCACCACTTCCGCTACCATGACTGCCAGTGCCGCAGGGCATGTAAGATAGGTGTGTGTATGTGAGCGTGTGTGTGTGTGTGTGTGTGTGTGCGCGCCAGGGCTTGACACTGGCACCTGCCAACCGGCCAAATGCTGGTAAAACTTGGCTGTGGCTAGTAATGCTTTCAGTGTCACTATAGCCAATTTGTCTGGCAGCTTATTCCTTGCTATGACATGCATATCATAGTAGCCTATACTCTGTTGTTTGACCCCTGTGTATCAATTGTTTGTATTTAAGTTCAAGAAAAAGCTTAATAACTAATTTTCTATTTGATTGATATACTTCCATGTAGAAAGTTATACACTAATCTTGCTTTAGCACCTCATCTTTTGAGGTTAAATGTACACTATACATGATGGTGGCTAGTGGAATAACTGAATGGCTAGTAACTCGGGGAAACCACTAGCCGTAGTGGCAGGTGGGTGAAAAAGTTAATGTCAAGCCCTGGTGTGCGTGTGTGTGTGTGTGTGTGTGTGTGTGTGTGTGTGTGTGTGTGTGTGTGTGTGTGTGTGTGTGTGTGTGTGTGTGTGTGTGTGTGTGTGTGTGTGTGTGTGTGTGTGTCTGTGTGTCTGTGTGTGCATGTGCGTGTTGGTGTGGAGGTAATGGGGGTGTAGACTCAATTCGCTCATTTTGGGGTGTGAGAATGAGAAAGCCGAGTTGGATATGGTGTGGTTTGTGACAAGTGCTTGAATGTCTTCCAGCCTTTAAAAAGCTGGCATAAGCGCCATGCTCCATGGCTCTGTGGTGTCCAATGTTTCCTTTTTACTCTTTCAGCTGCCCAGCATTTTCCCTCTTTTTTGTGATGGAAAGATTGAGCTTTTAATTTGTTTTTTTTGTTTTTTTAGAAAGAGTGCTCCAGATTGTTTTTTTTAAGTCTTTGGGTGTGAATAACTCGATTGCCTACCTTTGTTGCAGAATAACTGCACTCTCGACTACAATACTTATTTAGTCAGATAGCATGACAAAAAGGCAGACATTTCATCTTTGACATTGAAGATGATTTTGTTCATAATCATACAGCATGTCGGTGTATCATGTTATCCCACTAATCAGAGGTGGGGAAACTTAGGCCTAGTATAGGGGGGCACATGTGGCCTGCTGAGCGGCTTAATCTTGCCCACACATGCTTTTACAAGAAATTCAACTGTTAAATCCAAAGCAGTACCCACCTAACATTTTTAAAAGGTCAGAGATCTTGTGGGTTTCAGATGGATCAAGGCTACATCTACATAATATTATTACAATGTGCTGGGCTGAAATAGCCAAAACGTTAGGCAGCAAGTGCATGTTATTTCTTATTATTAACATAGGAAAGTTGCCTGCAAGATTTGGCCCTTCGGTCAACTCTAAACCCGAATAATTGCTCTTCCCTGCACTAAATAACATGAATAGAAGCTTTTTAATTCCTGATGATCTTTGGCATCACTTACATGTAAGTGCAAGTGCATGTCTCTGACGGAAGAAAATGTTGCATTGGTGTCAGCCGTGACCTAAATCTCCTGAACCATTGATGGCTCAGCCTTGGCATATATAATGCCATAATGCATGCTGTACATGAAGAGTTCAGATGCAAAACCCCCTAAGTGACTTTTCAGAAAATAATCTTAATTCATTTTTATTTAATACAAAGCTATCAAAAGTGCATATTTTTTATTTTATTTATGTAATATAACTATTTATATGTATTATCAAGTACATGAATGTAAACCAAACCAACAACGGGGTTCTGTAAAAATATAGAAGTGCAGGTCTTCAGAAATGGAGTTAGGGGGTTTTGCATCTGAACTCTTCATATCAAGACATTCTATATACAAGCATCTTTCTTTCTTTCGTTCTTTCTTTTTTTCTTTCCATTCAATATGTATAGGCCTCTGTCAGCTTTCCCACAACTGTCTCTTTATCTCTTTCTTGCTCTAAGAAGATGTTTTTTTTAGAACTTGCTTTCTGACTGCATGTACTGTATAACTTTCTCCCATTTGCTGCCAGTGTATATGAATGTCTGGTCTTCATTCAGACTGGTTTGGCCACAGCTGCCTGTCCAGATTAATCTTTAATGGGGACTGATGGGATTCTGTCCTGCAGGCTTCTGCCTCAACACTGGCCATCCAAACGTAAGGGCCACCAGTGAAGCAGACAGCATGCATTGCCCACACATACACACACACGTACGCAAGCACAAACAAACATCCACGCACAAACAAAGACATGCACATGCACACAGACAGACACACACAAACACACACACGCACGCACGCACGCACGCACGCACGCACGCACGCACGCACGCACGCACACACACACACACACACACACACACTCACACGTATGCCGCACGCATGCACACGCACACACACACACACACACACACACACACACACTGGACTGGACTAGTCACTACTCAAATCAGCAAGAGATGTTCTCTCTCAGGCACAGATCAGCAAACTTCTCAGTCTCTGACCTGAACATTGATTTATTCAGAATGGTAACTGCAGACCACCATTAGATATTTGGAGCAGGAAAAAAAAGAGTTCACAGGACCTGAGCTGAACAGAACTCAGCTGAACTCAGTACCTGCAGTAAACCTCTTGAAAAAGGTCACTGTCGAAATAGCACCAAACCATTGGCCCAATGCATAAGGAGGGGCTCCATGTCTTGTCTTCAATCCCTGCTCCTCACACACTTTTTAAATACATATTTCTTGGGATTTTGCCTTACTTGACAGTAAAGAGTGAAGAGTGCAGAATGTGG
>NC_085878.1:44747487-44757487 GCF_034702125.1 Engraulis encrasicolus
CAATTGGTTTGTGAAGAGGTGTTTTTTTTTCAATTTCTATCTCTTCCAATCATTGCTTCCACCCAGACTAGATATGCACAAACAAGAGACAACATCTGCAGACGGTGTGTAATTAAATTCCAAAGGCATTCGCATCTCTTGGAAACACAGCTAAATCTGTGTTTAAAATCAGGCTCAAGTAGCTAGAAAGATAGGAGAGGGGAGGGAAAAAAGTAAACACGGAAGAAAAATGAGCATCAAACCCATTCTCCATGCCTTTAAGTGCCTAGCGCCTGAGATGGAAAGCCCACCTTCCCTTGGTCTTGCTTTGGAAAATGGGAAAATTGGAAAGTGGGAGGGTGGTGGTGACAGTAGGAAATGTATTTGTTCCCAGGCCCTTGTGGGGGATTGAAAATCTCCGAACTGTCAGGGAGTCCTAAGGAATTATAGGATAGTAGCCCGGCTTATTTGTCTTCCTGCTCTCCTTTGCGGGGTGATGGATAGGGCAGAACGGTGGGATGCTTTGCTTCAGGAGGAGTGACTTGAGCGAGGGATGGAGGGAGGGGGGGAGGGTGGTGGTGGAGTGACAGCTCCACTTGTGTGTCTGGAAATCTCCGCAACGGAGTTCTTTTTAAGTCTTTGACATCAGGGCCAATCCGCAGCAGAGAACTCAGGCAATCCCCGACAAATAGCTGCTTTGTATAGGCTCAATGACTAATCTTTGGTTGATCCGCTAGTTTTTTTGGACTGCCAAGAAACTCAGGGAAATACTATACATCGTTCAAGTAAGGAGTTCTCTACCGCACATTGACATGCATTGACAGCGCTGCATTGAGTCTTCACGCCTCTTCTTAAAGAGTCGAGGAGTTCTGATGGATCAAATCACTTTGATGTGAACAGTCCTAGTATGAGCTTCAAGAGTTAGATCTTCAAGTGGTAGTGTACGCTTTCAGCATTCACAAACACTGTTCTCAACAAAAGTGACGATATGGTATGTTAGCACCTCCATTGCAATGCTAATCAGATGCTTGCCATGGCACACATGAGAAAACATCAACCAACGCCACAGCAGGTTTGCATTGTCCTAAACATTATCCATGTATATCAGATATCAATCCATGCAATGTCTAAACTCTAGTATTATAAAAACGATATATTGCATATGACTAAAAGGAATAGGCAGCCTGTACCACACAGAGGAGGCTTTCTGTGTTTCAAGGACAGCTCAAGGTCTTCCCATCCAACTATGCTCTTGACTCCTAATCCATGCATCTAATTAACTACCGGAGACCTATCACTCAGCTTGCCAAAATAGCTACTTAACTGAGTCACTTATCCACTAGGCTACTAACAGTACAAAGGCATTTGATTTCAGGGTTGAGCTTTGGTACCCCACCTGGATTTGATCACACATCAAAAGTATCAAAATCTCCATATTTATTTTTAAGAGTTTTCACATCGTCACTAGTCTTGTCAAACTGCTACACCTGCTAGCAATCACCTTTGATCCAGGCCCTAGTTGGAGTTTCCCCCCAAAGAGCTGTGAATGGGACAGGGGCACCCCTCTCTACTCCTGAGACCTGGCACAGTCTCAAATAAGAAACACACACCTGTCGCCGACAGGAGCAGCCCGGAACACTAGCACACCTGTCCCATATCAGGGCAGGTGTACACTGGCATAAATAAGAGAATGATTTAGAGTCCCCCGAGTGAATGACACGGGGGTAACCAACAAACCCCGCCGCCGCCACCTCTTCCACACCTCCCCACCTCTTGCATTCTTTCCCTAGTGGGATTCATAAATCACATGTGAATTTACTAAAAGCCATTAAAAATACAGAGGGTGCAGATCACATTTTACAGCAAGGATGGGCTCTGTGACCCGGACAGTGTGCCAAAGAGGGATGATAGGAGAGCTGAGAAATGACAGCATCATGCTGCTTTTGTTCCATAAATCATTTAGGGGCCCACGTAGTGTGTGTGTGTGTGTGTGTGTGTGTGTGTGCGCGCGTGTGTGTGTGTGTGTGTGTGTGTGTGTGTGTGTGTGTGTGTGTGTGTGTGTGTGTGTGTGTGTGTGTGTGTGTGTGTGTGTGTAAGCAACGATGCAGTCCTGAGCACAGGAGCCTCGGTGCAATGCATTGTGGGATCGGCTTTTTTTGGTGTGACGGCAGGAGGAAATTGAGATTGATGGGCAATGGCTGAGATGGCACAAATATCTGGATAGCAGGAGTCTGCTGCTCATGTGCCCACCGCCTGCACAATATGCCAATGCATGGTCATATAGCATTTTAAAAAGCCCTCCTGGCTTTAGGGTTTGTTTGTGTAAATCCCTTTAAAAATTCACTGAAAAAGTGATTTGTCTTGACAATAGCCCCGCCCCCCCCCCCCCCCCCCCCCCCCCCCCCCCCCCCCCCCAAATGATTGATATGCTTATATTCATTCTGAGACTGCAGAACAAAACGGTACCAGCTGGGAAAAAACCCCAAGATATGTCTAAAGAATCATTCATTCATTCATTCATTCATTCATTCATTCATTCATTCATTCATTCATTCATTCATTCACACATCCACCCCCTACTCTCTTCCTGCCAGTCTTCTGTGTCCAAATAAACACAAGCAGGCAAAACAAGACAGTTCCTAAAGCAGTCATAAGAAAGTAGTTTGGTTCAATGCTGAAGAAAACAATACATCTAAGGTGCTGTTACTTGATCACATGTAACAAACACAAATAGATGCAGGATGGCTTATTTTCTTCTTCTGTTTTAAACTATGGCAAACAAAATTGTAGTTTGTATATCTTCTTTTGAATGCATTCTGAATACGAAAAAATAACGAATGAGGTGATGATGATGATGATGATGATGATGATGATGATGATGATGATGATGATGATGATGATGATGAAATAATTCATTACAAAAGTTCAGGAACTAAATTATGCATTCCAGTGTTGACAGAGCATTGCTGAGTGGCGCACTTACCCTGCATGTTAAGCAGCCTGTGCGGCATGCTTAGGGTAATGGAGAAGGTATTCATAAAATAAACAAATATGGTGAATGAGTCAATGATAACATAAAATTCCCTGGGTGCATCCACTTATCAGCACCTTTGAATATCCCCCCTCTCTCTGAAAAACAGCTCCAGGCTCCTCTCTCTCTCTCTCGCCTTTTTTTGAAGTGTTTAAATAAAAATGATTTACTCCCTCAACCCCCGTCTCTTTCTTTACGAGTCCCCAGTGGTTCACTGAATGGCAATACTTTAAACATTCTGTCTTTTCAAGAAGATAACAGAGCATTAGAGGGGGGGGGGTATCTCTCCCCCCCCCCCCCCCCTTCAGCTAAGTCGTCACAGATACAGAAATGCCTGTATTATAGTCAAAAGCCAGGCCCAAGGGTAGTTGGTGAGAGGCCCTGCCTTGTAAATCTTGAAGTGTAGCCCTGAACCAAAGATGATAAAATACTATCTCTGTTTCTCCTAAAAAATGACTCTGAAGCGCTATATGACTTTTCATTTTGCTGCGGTGCTGGACATGACAGCCTACTCCCAGAGATGTGTGAAAGGGCTCCCTTGTGGATGGCTTGAGTTTAATTACCATTTCAACATGAGGGAACACGGTGGATGCCTGTTAATGAAACTCAACCCCTCCCCACACCTCTCTCTTCCCCTCTCTCTTCTCTGCTCTCCTTTGCTTCCCTCCTGCCTCGCTCTGTCTCACTCTCACACTCTCTTTCTGTCTTTCTCTACCCCCCACCCCCCCATCTCCTCCTCCCTCTCCTTTATATTCTCCAGCGAAGCAAGATGCTAAAGTGATTTCAAGGACTTTTGTCTTTAGCAGACTGCATTAACTCTTAAATATGTGCTTCAGCTGCTGTGCTGGCGTAACAAATCAAGCATGTTACTTTCAGGATAGATACAGCATTTAGCTATTTGATGGACTCTTGTGTATGTTTGTGTGTGCGTGCGCATGTATATGCGTGTAGGCATTCAGTACATGTGCATGCGTGCATAAGAGAATGCTTAATTGTAGTTAAAAGCATAGACTAAATATGTACATCTGTCAGAGGCTGACTTAGTGTTAGTGCAGCCGTATAAACTGTGAACAACCAGATACAATTAGAAGAGAATCCTCATTCAACCCTCAGTTTCCCTCGCTGAATCTTGTCAATAAAATACAGAGAAATCGCTCAGCCTGGCTAAAACAGAAGGGGGATATTTAATGACTGTTAGCTGCATGCCTACTCACACGGGGCCATAAACGCTGTTATTAGCAAGAAAATCAGCGCAAATAAGCTCCTTCTCCCTCTACGTGTCTTGCCTGCCTGCCTGCCTGCCTGCCCGGCTTGCCTGAGCGTCTTATTGGTCTCAATAGGGGAGGTGTACCGAGTGCTTGTGACGCTAACATGAAAATCTCAATGGAGCTCTCACCTGGGGGGTAATGGGTTTTCTGTTGGGGGGGTGTTTTAAGCAAGTGCGCACTGCACACAGGCACACGGGGCCGATGCACGTTCAACACTGAACTGCATACTAATGGCAGGAGCCATGACAAGGAGCCTGTGGTGTGGAGTGGGCTCTCAATCTGCTGGAGAGCGGTGAGGAGAGAGTGCCCGAACGGGAGAGGATATTTCCCAGAGTTCTGTGTGATATAGCAATTTCTTCTCATCTCTGGCAATCTTTTGATGTTACCCACCACCCCAGAGCTCCCCACCCTCCCCACATCCACCCACACCCTTCCCACAGCCACCGTCACCCCATTTTTTTCCATAATGGCTTATTGTCATTCAGGAGGGTCAGAAGATCTCACATGCTCTCTACAAGTATTGCAATAACAATGTCCTTCTTTTAATATTCATACAAAAGAAGTGAGGAGCCAAAAGGGAAAGCCATTTGAATAGGTTATTTTTCCCCCTACCAGAGCTTCACTTTTAAATAAATGTGTGTAGGTTCCATACAAAGGTAAAAGAAAAAAAAATCAAAGAAAAGAGCTAGGAGCTTTATGCTGAAAAAAGCTCCACTTTCTTCCCATTTGGCAAAAGTACCCATCATAGTGTGTTCAAGTCAACAGAGAATCAGACTGGTGCCTGTTCCCGTACATAGGCCTACTCTTGATCCACCTGACTTGTTCACGATGAAAATATGAGCACTCTAGAACTGGGAAGTAATAATACTTGTTTTTTTTTCTCTGCAAACCATGACAACAACATAGACGTCAGTGGTACTTTACATTTTACATGGTCATTTGCTGTTGAGCACTTGGGGGAGTTAACATAACTGGCGCAGCATCGGGCACCTGTACCATTCTGGCCGGCCTGAAAACAGCTTCATACTGCAGTCTGGGAGAGTGCAGTGTGAGAATGCCCCAGTTTGCATCCACACTCGGGAGCTGTGTCTTCATCTAAGAAGTGCTGAACCATGATGCCACTGACCACTGCCTTAAATGCAGTGATCCATCTCCGCTAATACTGTATGTGTTTCCATTCAGAGGCTCGCGGGGCTTTTGTATTGGAAAATGGCCCGAGAACACAATCAGACTGTAATGAAAACATAAACTGCAGCGGGCAGAGACTGAGGGGACTGTCACAAGTTAATACAATAGCCGATTGCAGCAATTGTATCGGACGACAGCCGACTGCTCGCTATTGATCTGGTAATGGCTGCAGCAATGCAACACACTCATTAAATAACTTTGTACAAGCCCTCTTCATATCGCGTGAACATGCTGTGCAGCAGACCTGTTTATCAATGAGAGACCGTATTGATGACATTTAGTTTCAACTTTGTGAGCTAACATTGTTTGTGTGCAAAACATATAAATAATAAATGTAAGGCATAGTGCTGTCTAACTATCGATCGATCGATCGATCGATCGATCGATCGATCTATCTATCTATCTATCTATCTATCTATCTATCTATCTATCTATCTATCTATCTATCTATCTATCTATCTATCTATCTATCTATCTATCTATCTATCTATCTATCTATCTATCTATCTATCTATCTAAATGTGCCTTGCAATATTGGCCCAAACCTTAAAAATATCTAATTCGATCAAAATGTAATGCGATCATGATAACCTTGGATGTGCCCTAGTCTAGTAACATTGTTTACAACATTGTTAACAGTCAATGGAGACAGAACTCAGTAGTTATCAGAGAGAAGACAGAGATATTTTCTTATTCATTAGTAGTGAACCTGTTGAACATCTCGATAAAAATGAAACAAAACTTTGCAGATAAAACCTATTCTATTTGGTCCGAGAGATTCAGATGTTACTGTAATAAGATGTTTTTGTTACTGTTACACAGTAGTCAGAGAGACAGAAAGGGGGGGGGGTGTTTCAGTTTGAGCATTGCACTGCAGTATCTCAAGTTTCCCAGAGACTATCTGCAAATCGCTGGAGTCATGCTGTCTCTGAGGATGTCTGGCTGTGTACTCAGATCCAAAAAGCCTAACAAACACAAAGAGCTTAAAAGCCCCTAATCCCATTACACTACTTCTCCCCATCTCTCTCTCTCTCTCTCTCTCTCTCTCTCTCTCTCTCTCTCTCTCTCTCTCTCTCTCTCTCTCTCTCTCTCTCTCTCTTCTCTCTCTCTCTCTCTCACTCACTCACTCACTCACTCACTCACTCTCTCTCTCACTCACTCTCCATCTCCCTCTCTCTCTCTCTCTCTCTCTCTCTCTCTCTCTCTCTCTCTCTCTCTCTCTCTCTCTTCCTCCTTCCCTCTCTCTCTCAGCAGCACTAACACAACGGTGGTCAATGGTGATAGTGATGATAATGACGTTCCACTCAATACTTCTCATGCCTGAATGTGCGGCCGTAAAGAATTTACCCACCTCTGTTTCTGCTCTCTCTCTCTCTCTCTCTCTCTCTCTCTCTCTCTCTCTCTCTCTCTCTCTCTCTCTCTCTCTCTCTCTCTCTCTCTCTCTCTCTCTCACTCACTCTCTCTCTCTCTCTCTCTCTCTCTCTCAGTTGGGGGCTTGCCAAGGCCTTACTTGCATGATATGCTCCGTTATGCACTGGCCAGTGAGTGTCCAGTATGGGCAGATGGGTAGTGGGGGAGCTAAGTAGCTCATGGCCAGGGTCACAGCAGGGTCTCTGGCCTATGGTCTGGCTCCCATGTGGCTGGAGCAATATTTAATAGAGAGCCACGAGCATCATTGCAGCTACTGGAGAGAAATGACTGCCGCCCATTTTGGACAATAATAATAACAAGCCCAAGGCAAGATTTTGCAATATTCCTGTGTCTTATTTTTCCGCAAACACACACTTGCGCGTGTACGCACACACACACACACACACACATAGGTACACACACACACACACATTCGCACACACGCACACATGAACACACGCACAGACCTAAAAATAATTAGGCCTTCTACTATTTGCAGCCATGGTGTAATGGTTAGGGAGTTAGACTGTAGATCACAGGGTTGCAAGTTCAATCTCCTCCCTTACCATCCCCTATCCCACTCCATGGCTGAACTGCCCATGAACAAGGCGCTCCAGGGTCTGTAACAAATACCCTGTAATATGTGTAAGTCGCTTTGGATAAATTAGTGACAGCTAAGTGATGTAATGTAATAATGTAATATAAATGCTGACAAACACTGACCTGTCCATGGACAAGAGCCCTACATAGTATATTTAATGTTGAAATATTATACGTTGTTCAACCAAAAGAATGACTCATACACATCCGTCACAGATCCACTAAATTCTACAATTGAGACAATTTTAAACAGAAAATACAATGAAACAAACAGGTTCAGGTTCAGGTTCAGGTTGAACCCAACCTGCCATCCCGTGATCAGACAATAACGGCTGCTAGCAAAGTTGAGCTGTGGCTTCAGTTTGAGGATTTCCCTAAAGGGAGATTTGTCACAGTTAAGCTTCTGAGGTTCCATAGTTCTGACATCCCATGATGCATCTGTGGTTTCTCCCACTGGTACAGGTGTAGGCTACTGTATGTTCCACTGCCTGCCATCTTGTCACTCTGCTGATGTCCCCCGCATCAGAGGAAGTGCGTACGTGTATGTGTATGATACAAAGACAGGCCTGGGGCCATGACGGCTTCTACCATGGGATTAACTGCATGCGTTTCAAAGCGCAGATGGTGACACTAAGCTATAGCTATAGGGTGAATATTAGCCTGCTGTGATATCACGACCCATATACTATTATACAGCAGGAGCTCTAATGTATTATGTATTTTTTTCTTCCTTTTTCAGGCTTTGGATGTTCCCAAAAGTGTTTTAATACCTTTAATACCAAATGTTTGAGAGCATACACACCTGTGATGCAACAAACCTTAGGAAGCCACAGTGTTTTAGACAACTGAATTTGATTGGGTAGCATAGGGCAATATCGTCCTCTTGGGTCCTTGGGTGGATGTTAAGCGGTTCATGACTTTGACGGGCAGAAACTTGAGGCAGAAGTTGAGAATGCCCCTTGAATGGCCTGTGCTTTCCGCCATGACCCCCTTAAGAAATCCTTTAAAGCCCCGTCATGATTGGACTATGTCTAGGCAGATGCCTAGGAGGTTTCCCATTAACCTTTTAAAATGGAGGGTCAGCATTCAGTTCAAGGTGCTTAATATGCATTCCATATGCACATAGGCGATCTTCCCGAATCAGAGCTTTAACAATTCCAACAGGGGAAAACGTTATCATGGCCTTTTTTTAATGTATTCCACAACTCATTATTACGACAAGCGCTCATTCCTTGAGTTTATTTTATCTATGAATTAATAATCTGGGGAAAAAAACTTTTATCAAATTTTCAGGTCAATATTTAGAAGAGCAAAGGTGACTAATGGGTCAAATTATTTGAATTAACTGCATTACATTACAGTTTCCGAATGCATATTTAGAAGGGATTAATATGCATATTACCGAATTTTCATTACATAAATGTAGAGTAATGTGTGTTACTATTAATCTCTCTCTCTCTCTCTCTCTCTCTCTCTCTCTCTCTCTCTCTCTCTCTCTCTCTCTCTCTCTCTCTCTCTCTCTCTCTCTCTCTCTCTCTTCCATGTAGAAGCCTTTCGCCTGTAGGAATCTTACTGTTTCTATACTGCAAGACCTTGTGTTTACTAAAAATGATGATGACGATGATGAGGGTGATGATAATGGTGATGATTAGTGTTATCAGTGTTATTAGTTCTGTTCCACTATTGTTTTATACAGAGCAAGGTTTGTTTATTCTAGTAAAAAGCTTCCATATGAACCATTTTCACTTAGGTTGCGTTATGTCATTAATTACTGCAGCTTATTAAAGAACTGAGAACAGAAATGCAGCTAGCAACCACATGAAAAAAAAAATCCACCCACAAGCAAAAGTGTGCAGCCTCTGACCAATGCAGTGTATACTGTATATTTTTGCACGAGTTAGCAGTTTTGGCCTTGGTTTTGATTACAGTTAAGTCATGAGGCCGCTATGACTGCCTGTGCAATTGGCTGGCCTGCTGGGCTAGAATGGCCAAGACAGGACATAGTCATGCTCAAGATGCACATTTCAGAGCTGGAGAGTGAATTGCAAGTTCTGCACAGCCCTTCACTCCACCTACACAACCACCATCTTCAGCGTACCTCCCTTCCTGTCTTCTTGAACATCTTAAGCATAAGAATATGGATAGAGGGAGAAAGAGAAAGAAGGAGACAACAGAAATGTAAGACAGATAGATAGATAGATAGATAGATAGATAGATAGATAGATAGATAGATAGATAGATAGATAGATAGATAGATAGATAGATAGATAGATAGAGGGGGGAGACAGAGAGAGGAAAGGAGGAATGAAACCGAAACATGGAGCGAGAATGAGAGCAAAAAAGAGAAGGAATGACAATGAGAGTGTACACGAGAAAGAGAGAGAGAGAGAGAGAGAGAGAGAGAGAGAGAGAGAGAGAGAGAGAGAGAGAGAGAGAGAGAGAGAGAGAAAGAGAGAGAGAGAGAGAGCAACAGAGAGAAAGGTAGTGTGTAAGTGAGAGAGATGTTATGAAATCCAATTACAGT
>NC_085878.1:44759987-44792487 GCF_034702125.1 Engraulis encrasicolus
AATGAGGAGTTGAAAGTGGAAGTAAAGGAGGGAGTGTGGGTGTTGTCAGGGCCGTGTTGCGACTCAGTGATGGGTAGAAAAAGAGGAGGAGGTAGTTTAACAGCTGTAGAGGAGAAGGAGAAGAACTCCTCTAATCTCAGCCTGCAATCACTCCTGCACTGAATCGGGAGGAAGGCACAAGGCGCTTATTCAATCACCGCAAGCTGATTGGCGGAGTGGCAGGGGACCGGGGGTTGGATGGAGAGACATGGATGGAGAGACATGGAGAGAAAGAGTTTACTTTTGTGTGGTGTGTGTGAGCGTGTGAGAGAGTACCTGTGTTCGTGAGTACAATGTGTGTGTGTGTGTGTGTGTGTGTGTGTGTGTGTGTGTGTGTGTGTGTGTGTGTGTGTGTGTGTGTGTGTGTGTGTGTGTGTGTGTGTGTGTGTGTGTGTGTGTGTGTGTGTGTGTGTGTGTCTGTGTGTGTGTGTGTGTGTGTGTGTGTGTGTGTGTGTGTGCGCGTGCCTGCGTGCGTGCCTGCGTGCGTGTGTTTGTGAGCATGCGCGTGTGCGTGCATGCTTTATAAGTGTCTGTGCCTTTTCCCCTTGCCTTCTTCCCCTGAAATAAATGTGTAAGAATGTTGGTATTTCCTGATTTGTCTTCAGGTACATTGTGTCATGCTGACTGTTGATTAAACTGTATAATAAAGGGCCCACTGAACTGGACTCCCTGAGAGCTGCATAACAATTGCCCTCTTAATTCTACAGCAGGATGGACAGCCAATCACATTTCATCCTTCAGTAGGTTATGCGCTGTTGTTGAAATATTAAACTCGTAATTACTGCAGGCTGGTATTGGGATCAATGCGGTTCATTGTAGGCAAATGAAAACGGGATCGATGCAAAAAGACCTTGTACAGCACATTTTAACGTCCTCAGAATAAAAAAGAAATAAAGGCGCACATAAACAAACGAAACACTTTGTGTTGATTCAGGACAGCCAGACCCTCTGTGTCCCTGTCCTAAGGGTCAAATAAGCAGTCAGGGTCCCTGCCATTTAGCGTTCACAGACAAAACAGTGGTTGGAGAAAATAGCAAACTGAGTCATTATGTAGATGTAAAATTGTCCAGGCTTTTGTCTGACTCCCTCTGTCTGTCTCTACCCATGTGGACATGATGCAATGTCAGAGCAACGCTTACTCAGACCACATTTGTTTGATCCAAGGGTGACAAAAGGTAATGATTGAGATATTAAAGGAGCTCATTAGTTACACATATGAACAACAAATTAATGGGGAATGGGCCATTTTTCACGACTAACAACCCGATAAAATAAACCTTGAGGGTCACACGAGTGGAATTAACGTAACTGGTAATTTGGAGCATTATGAGTCTTGGAGCAATCATGGCACAGTCTTACCGAAAAACGAAATAAAATCACATCATAACAAAGCACACAAAAAACTACAGAATAAACCAATCTCCATTTACATGAGAGACTAGACATGAATATTTTCACCTTCTACTTTCCTTTTACGTCTATTTAGCATTGGAAGTATTTAGTTATGGAAGGGTAAGTGTGCCACATCCGCTCTAGATTTGGGGAGAGTGCTATGTTTGGGGACCCCCTCTTATTCATCTCCAGAGGAGGGCTTCCCTAATTGGCCAAGGATGACCACATCCCTTGGAGGAGGAAAGTCCATACGGGGGGACGACAAACGAGTCAGTTGTCACCGGCCCAGGGAGAGAGGTGGCCCAGAATTGGGTTCTCATTACATTGCATTTAATTCGGTGAGGGTGGCCTTTCAAATTACTTTGTCCTGGACCCGGCCAAAGCTGTCAGTGGCTCTGCTTGCCTGCTTGGAGTGATTTAGTTTCCAGTTTTTAGAGCTAGGCTTTTGGGTCAGGTGAGAACACAATTAAAATGCATGACACAAACTGAAACATTATCAGTGACATGATCTTTTTTTGGAAACCATAGGGATGACTACAGTAATCTAATGCAAACAATCATCACAACCCCCTGCCTGTTTGCTTTGGAAATGAGGGCAGCAACCCAATCAGAGTAAAATGGTTTACTCAGCTTCGGTATTAAATATGGATGTCATCTGTCAAGGGAGAAAGGAAAAAAATGAAAGAATTATAACAATTGCTTGCATTATTAAAATGAGGATGGCACCTCCTTCATCTTGTGCTTCAGGAATGATTTTTAAATACTTTGTGAAAACATTGAATAATGTGTCGATGGATATGATCAATAGATTTGCAGTCGCATTGCTTTTAAGATCATCTATTGATTCTTTTGCTAGTTCAGAACAATGATGTTAAATGCAGCTGTAGGTCTGACTTACACTAGAGTCTAGGCACGCTAGTACAGGACACACTACACTGCATTTTAGTCCCAATAAAACAGGAGGATGTTCATTAAATCATAAATGAGTGTAAATAGGCTACTTGATTGTCTATTTAAAGTGAATAGCACCCTCTTTTTGTAAGAATGTGATTAAGTGACTGTAACCTAAAAGTGTCGGAATGAAAGGTCCATATAGTGGGATCAAGGCACTTTGGATTCAAGAATCTTTAATGTTTACACATCCTACAATATGTTGTCATGAACATGGACCAGAGATACAAGACAAAAGCTGAAGATACAAGATAAAAGATGCAAGATACAATTTATTGTCATGCGTACATGAATTCCAAATATATGTATGTGCAATGAAAAGCTTCCCTACTCGGAGAGTCCCAAAAAAAGTCAAACGAAAAAAAGTGGAAGAAAAAATTAAGTATCAGCATTTAAAAAAAGGCAGGTTGTGGAAAAAAGGGAGAGATGACGAGTGACGGAGTGGTTTCATTTCTATGGCGGTTTGGAGTTCAACAGCCTGATGGTTTGAGGATGGTTTGTCATGGTGGCTACTGCTGACTTAATCCAAACCACCTTTGAACATTTATCTTTATTGTTCATGCTTTACACTACCAAAACACCATCATCAGAGCCCACGTTCAGAGTGTCAAGGAGTACTTCAGGACCCTGGACAGTGTCACTCTGTCCCTCAGTGCCCTCAGCACCTTGGACAGCAACCAGCATTGCAGCAGCAATTTCAGCACGCTACCTTTTTTTTTTTTGGAGAGCTTGAAAGGGATGGCCTCACCAATTTCCTGAGCCTATTCAACACCTCAGTCTGGGGGCGGTTACTCGTTCCGCCAACCAATTCCTGGCTGTCAATACTTCAGTCCATGCAGGTGAAATGTTTGGGTAGCTTGAAAACGCTCCTCGAAAGCCTCTCATCTGGCCAGTCTGCTCTCTGCTCCTCTCTGCTCCTCTCTCTCTCTCTCTCTCTCTCACACTCTCTCACCGCTCTACACTACCAACTAGTTCGCAATTACATATAAAGCAAAATATTCAGAATTCAGAGACAGAGAGCTAGTGCAAAGTACATCATAGGGGGAAATTATAGCAACAGAACAAGGAAGGACTACATAAGAACTGTGTTTCTCTCTCTCTCTCTCTCTCTCTCTCTCTCTCTCTCTCTCTCTCTCTCTCTCTCTCTCTCTCTCTCTCTCTCTCTCTCTGTGTGTGTGTGTGTGTGTGTGTGTGTGTGTGTGTGTGTGTGTGTGTGTGTGTGTGTGTTATAATGTAACCTTGTAAAGTATGCATTTGTGTGTGAGAGGTTGATTGGATTTTCCAGAGGATCTAAACGTTGTGGAGGTCAGTAAGGTGATGCCTAAGGGGCCATGACTGCTGCTGGCTATCGCTGACTGGCTCCCTTCTCACCAGGTAATGAGGCCCAGAAGCCCTGATGAACCTCTAGGATACACACACACACACACACACACACACACTCACACACACACACACACACACACACACACACAAACACACACACGCACGCACACACACCTACATACACGCGCGCGCACGCATGCATGCACGCACGCACGCACGCACGCACGCAAACACACACGCACACGCACACGCACACGCACACACACACGCACACACACTTCACACACATGCACGCACGCGCACACGCGCACACTCGCACACGCGCACGCACACACACACACACACACACGCTTACAAAAAAGGTAATGAGTCCCAGAGGCCTAGCGGACGCCCCCACAAGGCCAGAGCCCTCTGCACCGCCCTCTGACAGACCTACAGCCTCCACTCCTTCCTCTCCCTCCCTCCCTCCCTCCCTCCGCATCACACCCACTGTAAAGTGAGCAGGGGGAACCTGCTTTGTCCTATTAGACTCTGGCACCAAATGCTCAGGTACATAGCTCTAGGCATCTCTATAGTGTGTGTTCTGTGGGGATGTAAATAAAGCTGAGCTGAATTGGAGCTGGCAGATCTACATTGTTGGATTGTGTTTGCCTGGGAGGAAAACGGTATTGCGTTGGAGGGTCTCCCCCCTTCCCTGGATTCCCCTTTGAGTTCCCCCTTTCCGTTTCACTCACATTCACACTTTTACATCTCTCTCTCTCTCTCTCTCTCTCTCTCTCTCTCTCTCTCTCTCTCTCTCTCTCTCTCTCTCTCTCTCTCTCTCGCTCTCTCTCGCTCTCTGTCTCTCTCTCTCTCTCCCACGCACGCACGCACGCACGCACGCACGCACGCACGCACGCACGCACGCACGCACCCACGCACGTGTGCACACACACACTCACACACTACCTACAGTTCAAAAAGGGTATTATTTTTTATCTTAGGTGATATGGGTCATATTGTTACCAAAACAGTCAGTGTTTCCTTTGTGATAGCAAATGTACATTAGTGCCTCCTTTTAATTGTTTCCCTAAGAACAATATCTCTCATGCCTCCAGCCTCTGACATTGTGAACTTGTATAAGGAGCATGAATTGATTTTTTGAATCGTTATGTGAATATTTACTGTTAAGATTTCTAATTGAAATATAGTTAGACACACATGACCTGTGCTTATAGTTTTTATAAAAGGCCCCCTAGAGTACTTGCCTTGGATAACAGTCAAGGGTGGGGTGTGCTGAGGGGTTTATAGTGGGGCCTGATATCCTTCAAGGTTCTTGTGGCCTTAAAGTGCAGTATGCGTAGCAAACTCTAGATTTTTCCCCTTGTGCCGAGCTCAGTGCGCCAGAACAGTGTGTAGTCCTTGGCTTCTGCAAGCAAAGTGCATAGTTATAAACTGACGAAATGTATGGCATCAAGGTTGGCTAGTTCCAGAGGCCTTGTGGATGATGTTTCAAGTTAGAGGCAGTTTGTTTGGGTGTCAGCGACAGAAAGACTGGATGAACATAACCCAAAATAAGATGGAAAATGTAGAATTAACTCTCTCTTTTTGCCCATTCAGTCAAATGTACACTTGCACAGAGCCATAAAACCCAGCGTCCGTCTGCTCCAATGGCCATGTGCATCTCATCACTGCTCACTACACAGTGTGCCCCTTACAGCTCGAGTGGCATGGGGAGACTAACATCTGACAGTTATTTTGCTAATTGCAGTAAAACTCCATATTTCCCTGGGATGGCATGAATGTTATCACATTCCACCAATGTTTACCAGCATCTACTAAACACAGGGTTGAACAGAGTGCTGAGAGGGCTGGCAAAATCTAGCCTGATTATCATCGACTTTCAAATCTCTCCGAGACTTGGTCTGACCAAGAGCACAACAATGAACGTTTCCCGAACGGCATGGTTGACCTGCCTACCGAGGCTTGCCACTGGTTGTTTGCTTCCCGACAGAGTGGGAGGAGTTCACAATTTTTTTTAGGGAGATCAGAAAAGATATTTGTATTGCTCTTGGCCCGACTAGAAGCAACACTGAAGGTGTTGCGTCACTAGGAGGGCACAGCCTGGCTAGGCAAATTCTACACACAGTGAAAAATACAGTGTTAATTCAACACTTAGAGTGGATTTAACATTTTCTGGAGTGTATTTGGTCCCTGAGTAGTCTTTAAATGTTGAATTAACACAGCATGTCTTTACTGTGCACTGTTGGTGAACAGCACAGCTCATGACGAGAACCCTTGAGACGATTTAAGCCTGTTCCTGAGGTGGGGGGCTGGGGGTGGGGGTTGGGGGGGTTTGACATCCCTGCTATGTGCAGCGACGGTCGGGGCAAAAGCGACCTCTCTCTCCCCTGGGGTATGTTGCTCAGGGTTTCACCCCCTCTCATCCAAGAGAGCAAAAGAGTTGTGGAAACAGCGTGTGTATGCAGAGAAACAGACACCAGACTCAGACAAACAGACAGGCAGACCGACACATACATCTACACACAGAGGCACAGACACACGCAAACATGGTGAGGAGAGATAGATACAATGGGACCAACAACATGCTACAAATCTTCCCAGAGTCCTGGAGGAGAGTAACCGTGTCACAGGCAATCAGGTCATGGGTCTCAGAGGTGGCTCTGCGGAGGAGGAGGAGGAGGAGGACGAGGACGAGGTGGAGGAAGATGAGGAGGAGGAGTAGGAGGTGGAGGGTGAGCCATGCCCGTCCTCCGCAGAGATCCTGGGTCCTGGCATCCGCCCTGACTTTGACCTGAAGTCACAGTGGGTGGATCGAGGGACACCGCTTGTGTGTCCGTGTGTGTGTGTCCGTGTGTGTGTGTGTGTGTGTGTGTGTGTGTGTGTGTGTGTGTGTGTGTGTGTGTGTGTGTGTGTGTGTGTGTGTGTGTGTGTGTGTGTGTGTGTATGTGTGTGTGTCCTCCATGCCATATGCGTCCCCTCTACAGGGACCGTCCCCGGGGGAGGCCTGGGAGACTCAGAGGCTGGTGCCTGCTGTATTCGTGGAGGAGTGTGTGTGTGTGTGTGTGTGTGTGTGTGTGTGTGTGTGTGTGTGTGTGTGTGTGTGTGTGTGTGTGTGTGTGTGTGTGTGTGTGTGTGTGTGCCGAAGTACTGTGCACTGCAGTACCATCAGCTGACAGACAGATGGAGATCAAAGTCTCAGTAGCTCTCTCTTTCTCTATCTCTCCCTCTTCCTCTCTCATTCTCTCTCTCTCTCTCTCTCTCTCTCTCTCAATCTCTCTTCACTTTCTCTGTCACAGACTCATACACAAATATGCTCACTCTTGCGCACATACTCTAACACACAGGCTTTACACACGCATTCAAGCACATACGGACGCGCACACACACACACACACACACACATGCGAACGTACACATACACTCACACACGCGCACATACACACTCAGTTGTGCGCACCCACACACACACACACACACGCACGCACCCACACACGCGCGCACACACGCACACGCGCACACACGCACACACGCACACACACACACACACACACACACACACACACACACACACACACACACACACACACACACACACACACACACACACACACACAGTGTATGAATCATAATTGACTGCTATATCATTTGAATGGAAATTGAATCTCCCTGAACACAACCTGAACGTCAAAACAAATGACAGTTTTGGCAATGGACTTTTTATCAGCTAAATGCGCACATAGCCCCCACATATTGATGAGCCTCTTATGGAGAGTGAGAAGTAGGAGGAGACAGTTTGCGTAATAAGAAGTCTGTTATTACAGGTTAGCAATAATAATAGTCACTATCAGAATGGTCTTATATAACGTCATTATTTAATATTCCAACAGTGCCTGACAAAAAATGTATTCATTAAAATTATATTCTGGGATTAATGCTGTTTATTATCTTGTCAGTGCTGGATAAAAGACTAGCCAGAAAGAGTCTTTGAAGTACAGGTACAGCAGCACTGAGCAGGCGTTCCCAAGCAGTGCAGTGAAGAGCCATGACACTGGTGGATGAAGATATATTTACTTTGCCACTTTTCTATTTTGGCTCAGAGCGAAAAAGGATATCTCGAGTAATGCGGCACAAAATTGCCAGTGAATTCAGCCACTTAAGTGGGCGGCCATGAAGGAGAATTCATAAACTTACAAGTTTGTGAATGAATGCTAAAATATGGAATCTATGCAAAACACAGGCCCTCTCTCCATAATGCATAAGGCCCTTGCGCAGTTTCAGAAATGCAAATGATCCTCAGTTGATCGAATTCTTCCGCGGTCACGTTGATTAAATATTTGTGGAGTCTTCTTTTTTTTGAGAAACTGCATTGGACGTGCAGACTGTTAGCATAAGCAGTTTGAATGCTGCTACACCTATTTCTTCCCTGCTTCAAATCCCTCCTCAGTAACATCTTCTACTGCTGTTTACCAGGCCTGTTTGACACACAGTACAATAGCTTGAGAGGAAGGCTTGAAAAATATTGTAACTAAGTGTGACACATCTCTGCATGAGCAAGTAAGCGATTAGAATACAGTTTTCTCACCAGCTCCATTTTAACACCTTTTTTCAGCACATCCGATAGAATTCAGTATGCACAAATAATTGATCCCAGGAGGCCCACTGTTGTAATGTTCCATTAGATGTCATTTGACTAAAAAGTACATGTTCAGATTAATTTCTTTTCAAATTAACTTTTTAGAAGGTACTAATATGTTGTATTATGTTGAGTCTTATATGGTAGACTTTGAAATTAGGCTTGGGCCAAAAGGTCATCCAACTTGCAAACGTGCAAACTTGTCTATTTTATTTCATTGATACAACCTTTTGTTTTCTAAATGCAATCATGATGTTTTCTTTTACAATTCGTTTCTATGATATTTTACCAATTTTGCATGAAGAGTACACTTTGTTTATTATCAAGATATTAATACACCTGACATTATACGGTAACACTTTACAATAAGGTTACGTGAGTAATGACAGAATAATGTCTGAAGTAATGACTGATTAATAGTGAATAAACATGTTATTCATGCATGCAGTAATGTCTACTCCATTAGTAGTAAATACATATTGATGAATGACTCATGATTGGAATAATAATGATTCACGATGAAGTAAATGGGTTTATTAAGGGTGTGAGATCCAAATGTTAATAAATCATGTGTTAACATTGCAGAAAAAGAATGGTATATTAACACATCAGCTAATAGTATGATAATCATTATGATGTCATGACGTTAGAATAGGGCTACATGACTTGTAAGAAAAACCATAATTAATCATTGGTTAGCATATAAGCTCCATCAGAACATCACTTCTTCACACATTTGCTAATATGTGTAAAGTGTTACCCATTATACTATTGCATTACATGACATTACATTACAATACATTATACTGTACTTGGGTAACGCTTGTATCCAAAGCGACTTAGTTCTTTGAGTTACGGGCTAAGTTCTTTTAGGTTTGGTTACAGGCCCCGGACCAATGTGGGGTTGGTGCCTTGTTCAGGGCACTTCAGCCATGGATAGAGGACCTGGTAAGGGTGAGATTTGAACCTGCAACCTTCTGATCTAAAGGCCAATACTCTAACCATTGAGTCATGGCTGTCCCCATTTATACAGTATTAATAAACCTGACATTTACATTCATATTCACAGCCATAGACTTGTGCACTGATGGGCATGCAAGCAGGGACATGAAACCCACACGCGCACACACACACACACAGGCACACACACACACACACGCACGTACACACGCACGCACGCACACACACAGGCACACACACACACACACACACGCATGTACGCACGCACGCGCGCACGCACATACACACACACATACACACTTGCCCTTTTAATGAGTGGGCAGGTACTTATTCCTGCCACCTGTCAAACTCTGCCATGACAGCTAAATCTTTATCGTCTGGCGCCGCCAGTCAGTCCGATGGCGGAGATTCCTCCGGAATTAAAAATGGCCCATGGACAGAGGCACTCACACCATGTCCTTCTCCTCCATCACTCCCGTCTGCACTCGTCCTATCCCCACCCCCAACTCCATCCTTACTACCCCTCTCCAACTCCCAGCCCATCCCCTTCTAGCAACACATTCAAACGGCCAAATCGATAGCAATTTTAGAACAAGACAGTTGTCGCCTTCCACCTCATCTCTCCGCTGTCTGGAGCCGTGGCAGTGGACAATTTGCCGGGGCACCCTTTCCCTCCGATAGGACAACAGACAGCCAGTCGGACGGACGGGACAAATGGCTCTCGAAGGGAACTGATGGAGCCGCAATCAGACAGGCTGAGAAGAGCCGAAGCCACTCTGTGTGTCTGCCTCATGGAGGACACGCATGTGAACTGAAGCCAATAGCGAATCAATGGCAGGGAGAGTACATCAGGTCGCACACACTCACATGGTTAGATGGACATGAATGTGAGCTGACAGATGAGCGCACGTATATGTATGCATGCAGACACATACACACAGACACAGACACAGACACAGACACGCACACGCACACGCACACGCACACGCACACGCACACGCACACGCACACGCACACGCACACGCACACACACACACACACATACACACACACACAAACACACATACTGTAGACACTGTCCCTGCTTCATTTGCAGGAAAGAATTGTTTTCGACACATCAAAAGGTTAGTCTTTTTGGGGAGATCATCAAGGGAAACTGCAGAATTGACGATAATTCCAAGTCGTGCGCTGCAAAACAGAATTGTATCAGTACATCTCCAATATGTGCTTCAGTGGTGTGCCTGCCATATTCCACTATCTTGAGCTGAGTGCCGTGAAAAAAATGTGTATGCATGACATTGCGATAAGGGTGATAACTCCAGCAGATAAAATAATCTCAGAGTTTCGCTAATTCACACATTTCTGACAGATTTAGGGCAGTGCATTTTGCTGATGGCTGAACCACCCAAGTGCAGGAACAACCGGCAAGCAAAGACAGATCACAGAAAAAAAAGACAGTGAGGGTGAAAAAGATTAATAGAAAAAAACAGTGAGCAATAGGGATTGCTGTGGGGTTTTTTGTCTTACCAGCTATCATCATCTCAAATATAATAACTAGGTGCTCACAATGCTATGAAGAAGCTCTTAGGCTTTGTCTGACCGATAAGCAACCGGAGAGCAAAGGCTCTCCCAGCCTCATTGACCAAGGGTGCCCCTGTCCTGTCCTCAAAGGGATATATTCTGGAACTGGTCTCCAGCGTTGAGAAAATTATGGTTATTTGTGGCGACTCTAACCAGAAATTATCTTCTTACAGCAGTGCTAACTGGGTTCCACCACGTGACCACTTGGGTGCAATTTCCTGCTGCTGTCTGTGATAATGGCTTTCTTTTATTTTTTATGCACTACTCCTTTTTATGTTTGTTTGTTCGTTGTCCTCCTATGCATTCTCTTTTCTTTTGGTTTGTCCACCAACAGATGCACACACGCACACGCACACAAATTCAAGTGCAGTATGCGTGTAGCACTGTATGTGTGTACATAGTATATATAAATTATGTAGGCCTATATACATATACCCTCCTTCACACACACACACACACACACACACACACACACACACACACACACACACACACACACACACACACACACACACACACACACACACACACACACACACACACACAGCTTTGAATTTCAAGGCATGTACACACAACAGCATGTAAAGGGATTTCGTATGGTTTCTTTTGTGAATGCTGAAGCAGAGCTTTGCCTTCTCCATGACACGGCCTTCTTCTCATCCTGCGTGTTCAAGTGTTGCTTGGTGTGATCAAAAGTACACGTGCTGCCCTGTTCGTCTCACAAGACAAGACAGACCAACAGACAGCTTGTCAGCCAGTCCTCACAATACTCTAGGATTGTGTTTCTCAACGGAGGCGGGACATGAAGGACATGAAGGACATTAGGCAGACTACTTCAACACCTAGGCCATGGTAGTGCGTCAATGCAGTGATGCGACACCCCCTCTTGTCTACAGTACATGACTGGCCATGCCAGTTCATATGTTAACCATGCCACACTGTCAGATGGCACGCACTGTCAGATGGCATTTGAAATATGGAGTTTGCATATACGTACATATGTGGCATTCAGTATGAAACACAACAACATACCGTACACACAGTGTTGAAAATGTAAAACAATCACAACAATCCAAACATAACTATCACTGACAGATGGTATACATGCTGTATGCTGACTGTGTTTACTGTATGTAGTATTCAAGGCACCATATACCACCATATTTGCTTCTAATGCAATCCCAGAAGGCACAGTATGACAAGCTCATCAATGTTGAAAGGGTGTTCATGCTGTACAGTATAAAATGCGAAGTCTACAGCAACTACAGTATCAAGGTCAATGTGCACCGACAAGCCCTGACAGAGGTGCTGGAAGCTTTTATTCTAATCTCTTTGACGCAAGGTACTCTTTGTTTGTATGTGGGAAGACTGAAACATGTTCACATTTCATTCATTTTCGCGATTAGTAATTGCAATAAAGATCATTGAGGAATATTTTGATGTACTCATAAGTTTAATAAACACTTAAAGAATATATGTAACATCTTCTTGAGTTTATTTGATCCCAGAGTAGTTTGTTGAATTAACACTACATTTTGACTGTATACCACGGTATAACCTATTCCCCGTTCCAAATGTGCTCAGTTCAGCAGAAACACAAGCAACCCTGACATTGAACAGGGAGTCTGTCAGCCCTCTGATCACTTCCTGATAAAGAAGACATTGTGAATGGGTATGCTGTGCATTTGGTATGCACTGGGTAAGCATAACATAGCCTACATAAACAAACATTCAATCAAGCAAATGGGCGAAAGTGTGAATACGGAACTAAATCTAGTCACGTATAATAGCATCTTAATCAACTATGTACGACCTTCACTCTTGAGCGTTTTTTCTCCCCCCTGCATGGTGCTTCACAGAAACCCTTACTTTAAATGCACCACTATGTCATAGGGGTGTAAATACATGTACCAATGTATTTTGTTTGAAATAATTAATTTGAGAAGACCCTTCCTGCTGTTTAATTAGTCTGTACAGTTAGAGACTAACATCATCTACAGTATACATGCAAATGATGACACACTGTTTGCCCAGAGGATAACTGAGAAGCCTATGGCAATAGTCTTTGGCCCATAATCCAATGCCATATTTGCCATATTATGGTAAGGGCTTAATTAGTTCCTGTAAATACTGATGACTAATATACGTAAACAGCGAACCACTCTGCCAACAGTGAGTCAGTATGAGCTGTTCATGTACAGTAAAATAGCGAGTGTCAGAGTGGGAGGGGGGGTGTGTGTGTGTAAGTGTGCGTGCTTGGACGATCATGCACGTGCATGTGTGTGTGTGAACACGTGCATGTGTGTGTACAAGGTATGTATGCACATGTGTGAAAGAGAGACAAAAAGAGACCCTATATACAGTCCCAGGAAAAAGTTTGTACACCCTTTGAAATTTCTTACCTGTCTGTCAAAATTGGTCATAAAACATGGTCTGATCTTCCCGGAAATCGCAAGAAGGAACAACCAGAGTCTGCTTTAATTAATTCAACCCAAACATTTACAAGTTTTCATATTTTCATTGGCCATAAAATGTAAACATTCACAGGACAGCAAGGCATAAGTAAGTACACCCTTGCATTCAATAGGTTTTAACCCTTTGGGTTGTTGTCACATTTCAGCACCCATCCTCTTGTCTGCTTCAACTGTGTGACAGACTACCTCACTTTTTTTCTGTAAAATATCTTGATAAACTTCTGGGTTCATTGTTCCACTGATGATAGCAAACTCAAAAGGGCCTGAGGCAGCAAGGTAGCCGCATATAATTATGCTCCCGCCACCATACTCAAAGGCGGAGAGGATGTTTTGGTGAAGGTGGTTCTCCAGTTCTCCTCCAAACATGACATTGTGTGTTCCCCTGAACAATTCAACTTTGGTTTCAGCGTTGGTCTACAGAATATTTTGCAGTAATTCTATGAAGCATATCAATGCTTTTTCGCAAACCTCAAAGGTGCAGCAATATTTTTTTGGACAGAAACCCCATTAATTTTAGATTGGCAGAATGAATCCCATTTTTAGCTATTCTTGGTTACATCTTCTCTTCCGAGTATGGTGGCGGGAGCATCATTATATGCGGCTACCTTGCTGCCTCAGGCCCTTGACAGTTTGCTATTATCAGTGGAACAATGAACTCAAGTTTATTGTGATATTTTACAGAAAAAAAAGTGAGGAAGTCTGTCACACAGTTGAAGCACACAAGAGTATGGGTCCTGAAATGTGACAACAACCCATACTTTAGAAGCAAATTGACTTTAGAATGGCTTCATAATAATGAAATACACATTCTGGAATAGCCCAGTCAAAGCCCTGACAAAAAACAATTGAGATTATATGGCATGAAGTCAAGAAAGCTATGCACTCCAGACATCCCACAAACCTTGCTGACGAGAGGCAGTTCTCTAAAGAAGAGGGAGACAAGATACAAACAGATTGTTTTGTTAATCTGATCTGCAACTACAGGACAAGTCTGGTTGATGATATTGCAACTAACTGAGGGTTAAAACCTACTTAATGCAAGGGTGTACTTACTTATGCCCTGCTCTCCTGTGAATATTATGGCCTTATGGCCAATAAAAATATGATAACATGTAAATGTTTGGGTGGAATTAATTAAAGCAGACTCTGATTGTTCCCTCTTGAGATTTCCGGGAAGATCCGACCATGTTTTATGATCAATTTTGACAAAAATGTAAGAAATTTCAAAGGGTGTACAAACTTTTTCCTGGGACTGTATGTATGTGTATAGGCAGTGTGTTTATTATAATAATGTGTCAGTACATGTTTTTCTGCACATATTTTCATTTCATTCCCACATCCCAATACTGCAATCACTAAATAATTGAAGCATCATCCGAGGGGGATTCTCGGTGCATGGTAAGGGGTGTCACAAATGGAAGCAATCAACCAATATCTGATTCCCCTCTGATTCCCCAGCCAACAAGTCTGGCAGAGCAACATTGTCCCAAGTGTGTGTCCCCTGCAGTGACTAGGTAAGTGTGCAGTTTTGGCAGTGTCACGCTACCTGCCTGTGACAGAAAAAAAAAAATCTTGTTACATAAACCTGCTGCCTCTGACTGATCTGGGCACAGACAGACTCTTAGTCTGGCACGGAAACGACATCACCAGATCCCATCCAGATGAACGCCAGCTTGTATTCACAGCATGCCTCCTCCTGGACTGACCCTTGCCATGTCAGATAACACCTCCCCGAAACGAGCTTCATGGCCTTTTACTGCCCATGTTCTATTCCGCGCAGCCAAAACGAGCATTTGCAGTCCTGTTAGCAATGGCTTTGCCTGTCTCACCTGTGTATTAACCCCAGTGTCATTTCAGGATCAGGGAAAAGAGAGAAGAGAGGAGCAGGGTTGTAAAATATTGACGAGGTTAGAAGGGCCTTGGCACGCTATGGCCTCCCCTGACCCTTAACCGTGTTCTTCCGCCACCCCAAGAGAACACGCATGCTTGAAAAATTAAACACGTCTTAACGCATGGCACTGCACTGACAACTCCTGATAAGACTGCCACAGGAAATAATCGTAAGAAGAGAGACAGACAGAGTGAAAAAGAAGAACGACACAATGCAGTTACAATAGCCTCCAAGTATCTGGCACATACATGCTCCTTCACACAAATGCCCATATGCTCTTGTGGGAGATCATGGCTTCTTAGAAAAAAAGACAGAAAGAAAGAAAGAAAGAAAGAAAGAAAGAAAGAAAGAAAGAAAGAAAGAAAGAAAGAAAGAAAGAAAGAAAGAAATAAAGAAAGAAAGAAAGAAAGAAAGAAAGAAAGAAAGAAAGAAAGAAAGAAAGAAAGAAAGAAAGAAAGAAAGAAAGAAAGAAAGAAAGAAAGAAAGAAAGAAAAAGATAAAAAATAAGCACAAAAACTTAATGAATGAATGAATGAATGAATGAATGAATGAATGAATGAATGAATGAATAAATGAAGGAATGAATAGCAAATCAGATAGAAAAAATGTACAGCACCTTCCTACGTAATTCATTTTGCAGGCAGGGGAGAAATGAGGTAAAAGTGTGTGGGTGCAGCAGCAGACTACAGGTGTGCCAACATAATTATTCCACTCTGCCGCTCCCACTGTCCAAGGTCACAGACTGTGCCAGGGTGGCAGTGGGCTTGCAGGTGTTCTTCTGCCAGTCATGGCTGCTCATTCAGTGCTTTACTGCATTCCTCTACACTAGGTGTGGCCAAGTAGCCAATGCTGCATTCTGTTACAGAGTGACTGAAGGATCTACAATAAATATGCTGAGACAAATTCAATAACCTCTAAAAATGAAATTGTAAAACAATTTAAGGGCCTGGTCAAGCCAGTTACACAGTTAAATATGCAACTTTGCTTTTCTCAGCTACTGCAAGAGTTTGAGGTAGCAGACAGGGGCGGAGCTGTAGGCAGGGCAAGCAAGGCATTTGCTTTTGTGCCCAGGGCCCTCCATATTGGTGGTTGGGGCACTGCTATGACCTTGGCAAGCTGTATGGAGGCTCTGTCAGTGTTTTGCCCCTAATGAAATGAGTTTCTGCAGTGTGGGAAGGCTGAGCCTCTCTGATTCCACACATCTAAAAACAAATAAAAACATACAGACCATGGTATTATGAGCGTTTCTTTTGTTTAGCTGAGGCTCAGAGGAGAAGACCAGAAAGGAAGCAAAAGCACAGGGAATGCTTCTGTCTGTTATTGACGGCCTTTGGTCCCAGACTCATCCCACAGGTGACTTCCATTTCCCCCTGTTTGCGCATGGGGAATGGATGTCACCTGTCATGGTGCTTCGCTTGGGGCAAAACTAATGACCCTCCTCTGAACCTGCACAGGGGCCTCCCAGCAAAGACAGAGAGTGCCAGTGTCTTACATGCTATTGCAACAGCAGGTCGGGAAGGTCGAACAGTTTGGATTTCAGAAAACAAAGTAGTGTGAAGTATTGCAACATCCAGGCTGCTTTTGTAGAATAAAGGACACTTAGCTTGCTATGCATGTCTTGGTCTTTGACAGAGTAGAGTTGAGACCTGTGTCATGTTTTCCTCATACCTGATGTACTAATAGGCTACCAGATGTGAAAATGGTGTTGACCCAAACAGCATATGATTCTAGATGGATTATGATAAACCAGTGTATGATTGTTCAGAATTTTGTAATTCTTCATCTTATGGAATAACATGCTTTGAATATTTTTTAGCTGCCTCACCCATTAAATGGCTCATCCAATAGCCATGTAACCTACAAAGACATTTCTGCCTCTAGACAAATCGGTTGACTTACAAAGTACACACCTGGAAGAATGTCTTCAACATAAGCAAATAACGATCAGACAAGACCTCATTTTAACACTGCACTGACAGGATGGAAAGGTGACAGAACATTACAGCTTCAATACACTTGGGCAAGTCAGCAATAAAAGACTTCTGAGCAACAGTATTGGTAGTCCTTGTGCTACACTGGATGTGTTGAATCCTACGGCTCAGAAGACAACTGTGACAAGATTTTCTCTGATCATTTTATTCCCTGTGGCCATTGGCAAGATTTTAATGTTGTAAAGGTAGAAGAGAGGCCAAAAACATATCTAGAGAGACACAGACGACTGGGCAAAGACCATCCTTGTAACATAACTTTAGAACTTGACCCAGCGTCAGCATCAACTATTTCATAATCTAGTCTCTTTCCAAGTTGGGGTATGATTGTGACTGTGAGAGTAAATTGTTTGTCAATTGTCATCAGTAGAACCACTGGCACATCTGAGGGAAACCATGGCAACATTTATCTTTCGCTTCATAAAATAATTGTTTCTCACACAGCTCTTCTCCCCTCTGGCTACAAGTATGTATCTGTCAGACGCAAGAAAGGATTATTGCAGGTGACAAATAAAAACAGTGTCTCCTGATCTGCAGACGTTCTTAAGCTACTACGAGGACAGGCCACGGGTAGTACATATCCCCCATGCCATCCTGACATACTGCTGTACTGCTGGATGGTATGGACTGCAGAGAGCACGTTTCTGTTTTGACTTCTCTGACACAGCATGCATTGCTCCATACAATGTAGTGACCCAAATTTATCTTCAGTTGTGGATAGTGAAATTGAATCAGTAGATAGTCTTTTGGTCTATTAAGGCAGGGATAGGCCTACACTGTGCAATATTTTCAATCGTGGGTATTAAGCTCCTTCTCACGCTGCACGAGGGAATTGAACAATTTAAAAGTTCACATTTCACGACTCATTTCACACTATATGAGCCGACAGTCAGATGCGAGCAGAATGCTCCCACTGTGCGACACGACAGGCATGTCTCCCGGGTCTGCAGAGGAGGGAACATGCGCACCTGAGGTGGAGATGAGGACGCGCTCAAGAGCGAATCACAGTACCCGATCAATTTGTGCATGTGTAGTGTCAAATCGGGTCATAGCACTGCTTTAACTGTGCTGCTTTAACTGTGCGATTTACTCACGAGGCACTACATGGATTTCAAACAGTTTTGATTTTCTTGCGACCCTATGATTGCACAATCGTGAGGTGAAATCGCTTGTTGTTAACCCATATACACTACACGATGCAAGCCTAACGATTGACCTGCCTTTGAGCAAGAAATTGGGCCGATTCCCAAAAAGTCATGCGAGTGACAAATCGTGGCAAAATCGGGCAAAAAGTCGTACAGTGTAACCCCGACTTAGTGACTGTTGGTGTGCTAGTTTTGTTCACATGATCAGATTATTACCACCAGCATATTGGATCGGTTTGGGTATTCAAAAACAATATCTTCATGAGGAATATTTATTTGCACTATATCAATATAAATCAATCAATTATTAAAATAACTGACTGTGAAGGAAATCAGCCCAATAAATGAAAATAAGTCAAAACTAGAGCATACAGTATGTCAGTTGCGTTGTGCTAGCTCATGCTAACCACAAACATGCATAAAGGCAATCCTTCTAAACCCACTGTATCTATGGTATGACCTAATCAGAATTCTTTGTGATATATTTCACAAAAATGTTTTGACATTCTCTTTCCACTAAAGTCCTTCTCCAGCAAATCCTGAAAATCCTCAGACTTGAAAAGCACATGGTGATTATGTTATGACTAAAGGGAGTAGCCTTATTTGTTGAAGAGGACGGCTCTTTTTGCATGGTTCTTCTGGTCCCTCTTCAGTTCACTGAAACCACTTGCTCTACAAAGGAGCAATTCTCATTTGAGAGCAAGAATCAAATGAAAAAAAAAGAATTAGAAGAATGCAATCAGAAATATAGAGTGAGAGAGAGGGACAGAGAGAAAGACACAAGGACTCAGATGCCCGGAGAAAGAAGTGGAACATAAGAGGATGGGGCAAAACCCAAATTGGATGTTAATGCTCTAAAAGGAGAGAAGAAGTGATCATGAGCATCGCGATGAGTCACAGTGGAGGAAATGTCAAAGGGAATGGTGACGGCACATCCTTCTGAGGCAAGGCACGCTGCACTTGCACTACACCCTTGAGCGCCGCAGACGAGATCAAACCGGCCTTCGGATGGACCACTGTCACTGCATCTCCCCTCTCCCTCTTTCTGACTCATCCCACCCCCTCCCTCCCTTTATCCCTCACTCCCTCTCACTCTCCTTTATTCCCTACTCTTTTTCTCGCCCTCACTGAGGCTATCTGTCTCTCAATATTTCCCTTACTCCTCTCTTTATCACTCATAGTCGTGCTCCTCTTTCCTCGTCCCCCCTCTGTCTTACACTCTCTCCTTTGTCTTCCCTTCCTCTTTCTCATATCCTCTCTACGTTTGCCCTATCTCTCTGTTTCTCTGTTTTGCAGAGATGTGTGTCCTTTGCCCGGTGGATGCTGCTTTTGTAGGACGTGAAGTGTGCATTCGGCCCGCCAGGCACTCCACCATTTTAACTGGCCATGTTGTGTCTAGCACAGTGCCTTGCTGACAGCAGAGAGGACAACTGATGTTAGGGGACATCATTTGTGTCTGCCAGAGGAGAAGGGGCACTTTAAGGGCACTATCTGCTTTAGTGCTGCGTGCATGGTCCTTTATCTTGGTCCTATAATTAGGCCCTTCATAGAGACACAGGCAGAGAAAATGGAGAGGTGTGTACAGGAACCAGATATAGAGCCACGCAGATGATATCATTTTTTCATTTGCCAGAAGAGTTCCATGGACAGGGTCCTTTCTTATAAATCATGTCTTTATAGCTGATAAATGTCGATGAGCTGAAGAACCGTCTCTGCCCCTGAACTGTCCCTGCTGCGCGTAACTGTGGGAGCAATGGACTCTGGGTAAACTCCCATTGAAAGTGGGAAATTGGACGGGTATTTGAATGAAAAAGGCCTTGTTATGTAACAGACAATTTCAAATAGGATTGCATAGATCAGTCACCTTTACTTTTTTCCTTTACATTTTGATACACATGAACCACATTCAGTGCCAAGCAAAGTACGTGGTTGACTCACCAGATGTTCTACATACATACATACAGAACAACCCGGTTTACGCTAAAACTCTATCAATCAACTCTCTGATTTATTCTCACTCACAGTGACCTTGTGTGGATTTCATTCATACAGATTTCGATCTTGCATGTTTTCACCCCCATAGGACTTTCCAGGTCACCCCTGGATCTATCTATCTGTTCCTTATCTGTAGAATCAAGCACATTATCACCTTTTCATGGTAAAGCATAGCATCTTCGAGAGATCTAACTGCACTGAACTAGCATGCATGAAGCTCTGAGCGTACTACAGCCAGTCAGCCACACAAAGATGCATTATGTGGCATTGATAAAGCATAAACCAAATTTGGCATTCTGTCAGAGAAAAAGTGGAAGGAAAAAACCCAAAAATTAAAAATTCAAAGCCAAATTCAAGGTTACTTCGACACTGAGATGAACAGAAAAAGATTGCTGTTGCATAAGAAAAACCTCTGCATGATTTATGAAAAAAATAGACTGAAATGAGAGCATCATGAACCTATTGGTCTACATTCTTGTTCTAGTAGGTTCGGTGATATCTTGACCGTCTGGCACCAACCTCTCAAACAGAGGCGTCTTATATAGCACCGTCTCACTTCAGTTGTGAGTCTCACACTCATCTCTTAGACATGACAGTACAAACGGCACCATGATCATCATTCTCTTTCATATGCCCTCTGCTGAAACACAGCAGGCTCAAGACAAGGGCAGGAAATCATCATGAAAAAACACATTCTAGTGTATATGTGTCAGACACCATAAAATAGAGGGTATGTATCTTTGTTTCCTACAAACAATGATGTTTACTGTATAACTTTTTATGTTGGTCCAGTGTTTTACTGTATATACCAGAGAGGCAGAAACAACGGACTGATCCAAAACCTATGACATTGAGCTGCTGAGAGCTGAAGGTCAAAATGCAACCACAAATACCTCAACCAAAAACATTAACCAGAGTGTGTTGGACAAAAAAATATGATATATCAGCCTCTTCTGCAACACTTTGTTTTATTTCTCTCATCAGATTTTGACAGTAATTATAAACACAACTGACCCAAACCCTCCTTGTTATTTTCCCAAAATTGTTTTGATGTCACTCTCATCTGCAATTAGAGAGCAAAATCAAAGGAAACATTTCCTCGCAGCACACTTGATCTAAACCATGCATGAACTGCCTCAGAAATAAAGAGAATATCAATAAATAGGTCTACATAAACATGCAAATACACCCACACATATGGACGCACGCATACACGTTGGCGTGCACCATCACACCCACGCATAGCCTTCATAGGATTTTGTGCAGTAACTTCATTGAGAAGCAGGGAAACAGGTGACAAATGGGATTGTGTGCTGCCTGTTCTTCCTTCTGCTACCCCCTTCCTCCCTGCCTGCGTGCGCCCGTGGTGCTGGGGGGTAATTTCTCTTTGGGATGAATGGGTGTAGGCAGGCTGGCCCATCACCACTCATTCCCTTCACATATCTGTGAGGCGCATGGCTGACCTGTCAGCAAGGTAATGAATTGGCCCTGCTGAATAAGAGGAGGGGGAGGGGTATAGGGGAAGAGGAAGGGAGAGTGGGAAGGCGAAGGCAGGGGGTGAAAGATAAATAAAATAAAAAAATGCTTTGTCACCAGCTTTCTTTAAAATGCTTTTCCTGGCACCCATGTCTTCCGCTGTCAGCGACTCTTCCCGGGAAAAGAAAAAAAAGAGGGCCCCAGGTACATTATCAAGAAATGAATCATGAAGTTATACATTAAAGAGGCCCAAATCTCCCTCAATCTTCATTCAGCGGTGAGGGGCCGCATATTGAAATGTTCCCCAGCACACTCTTGCTACTTATCTTGCTGGCATCCTGGATTTTTTTTGCATTTTTTTCTGGTTTTTTTATTGCGGTAAGCGGAGAGTAATTGCATGAGGAAATAATAAAGCCATTCACGGTGCAGATTTAATGTAATGCTGCTTTGCCGGCACATGAGAAGGTGTGTTCTCTTGACGTTGCATGGCAGCCCCGCTCTGAGGCTCTAAGAACCATCAGCGATTTATAGACCCCAGCATCGCTGGAGGAAGTAAAGCAATCAGCCTTTGTTTAAGCTATATTGCACCTCAATTAGAACATTATTGGCTTGTGGGCATTAAAAGGTTCAAGGTTTTCTGGTCCCCTATGGGAGATTTATTTGAAATGATTTTTTTTTTAACTCGATACTGCTGGCTCTTGAAAATGGCAAAGTGTCATAGGCACGGGGATCTTCAATTTAATTTATTAAAATAAACCAGGATTTCTCTGAAGAAAGAATAATTTACAGGCTGGGTTTTATCGTCTGCTCTCTAATTAATTGAAAGATCATTGTCGTGTGTTTTGAAGCAACAAACCATTAGACCGTGAAATTTCATATGGCAGGACTCTCTTCAATTTGCTTCATTTTATTATCATATTAGCCTTTTACTTAAAAAGGCATTTTATCTGACAAATGAAAAAAACAAGAGCCATGGGACAAAAACACACAAGCTGAAGATATTGGTACCCAACGTAAATATGCTCAGGCCGAATAAGCTCATCATGTGCCTTGCCTGATGTATTGGCCAGACGCAAGTATCGATTCATGTCCGAGATGCATTTTCCTCTCAGGTCCGTAGGCCTGGAGTCCTTGCAAGGTCATTACTGGGGCAAATCAGACGTTCGATACCTGCTCGTATTGGACACGCTCTTTCTGAAGGTCTGTGATGATGCCTCGATGGCTAAGTCGCTAATAACTGTATAGCGCCATGTTCAGCATTAGCGTGACTGATCACAGATGGGGATTATTAACACCAGCGTGTCAATGTGATGGGAAAGATATCTGCAGTAATTGACTATGATGTTGTGTCTGCTGATGTGTGAATGTGGTGGCAGCATCTCACATGTGACAATAAAGCAGCCATGGCAACAGTAGAATCCATCTTTCTGGTGTGACATGACTAACTACACAACTACACCAATATAGCACTGTGTTTGTGACTGCCATTACCATTGTGGCCACACCGTCTGTAATTTAATGTTTGGAAATGAACTAAAACCATTCTGAAACATGTCCTTGTGCCACCTTCATCTTCAAAATCAGAAATACGTTACATCCCAGTATATTCCATGGAGTTTGCATAGGCAGTTAAATAGATGCAGTTACTGTTTATCTCATATGTAGTATAAATCAGTTTTATTTCTTATTAATCATGGCATAAAAATAAAATTTTCTTCATGCACAAGTAGCTCTAGAATGATTTTTGCATACGCCTCAAGACAGCAATCTACACACACACACACACACACACACACACACACACACACACACACACACACACACACACACACACACACACACACACACACACACACACACACACGCACACACGCGCGCGCACACACACACACACGCCTAAAAAAATCCACCCTGTGAATTGAATCCTTCTTCAGAGCTGTGCTGAACTTCTACGATTTTGCTACTCCGATTTCTAGAGCAGGCCGGGCCAGATGGCTTCTTTGTTAATGGCCACACTCACTCTGAAAGGTAATGCTGCGGGCTACTGGCTTTACACACCACACCACAGAAGCCCTGCATGTTAATCACGAGAGGCAACCCCCTGTGCATATCAAAAAGACCTGCCCAGTGCAAAGGAAAGGCTGTGCCTTAGCACTTCCTCCCTGTATCCCTCTCTTTTTATTCTCTCTCTCATCATCATCATCATCATCCTTCATTCACAGTCTCATTCCTTCTTTCTCTTCATGTCCCTCATTCATTCATACATAGATTCTCTCTCTCTCTCTCTCTCTCTCTCTCTCTCTCTCTTTCTATCTCTCTCTCTCTCTCTCTCACGCCATACATGTTTCTCTCTCTCATATCTATAGGCAAGTCTTTATGAAGGTGCGTTGGTTAGGGTGTGTCATAGTCGCCAGTGAGTGCGCATTCCCCCCTCATATAACAGTACATTAACTCCATGTTATGTAACTGTGAAATACAAATTCAAAGACATATCTGTGTAAGAGCAAATTGGACCGTGAACCCAATTTTAATGTGCACAGGGATGGATCAGAATGTACGTGATCTGTAAAGAAAATATTTCTCGCACACGTGTGCTGCAGACAAGGAGGTCGCTCCGCCCTACCTAGATGTTCTCTTTCAGTGCATCGTAAGTGCACGGATCCACAAGGCGACCAAGAAAAGAAGCCATGACGGCAGCATTCTTCTTGCAAGCTGCACTCATCAGTGCATTACAGCAGGACAGCTTTTTGTTTGTATTGCCGGCTACGTCCATTTACCTTCTTGCATAATCCCATTCATCCACAGCCAGGTGGAACTAATCAACACGACATAAAATAAATAAAGCATGACACAGGCACTGCCATCTAAATGGCTAGTTAGGTTTAAGAGAGGGCCCATTAAAGTATGAGGCCAGGGACTGTGTCGTTTCCAAAGTCCTACCAATTCATTCAATCACTCATGGAGAGGCAGTCGATAGAAATGTCATCTTATAAGGACATTTGGGGCATCTCAGAATCAAAGGGATTTAAAATGGCCCCCTGTCAATACATAAAATATGCTGAGTGTGGACCTATGCCCGGGACAACTGACCCGTTTGTCCCCTCCTGTTGGCGGGCCTGCTCAGAATGAAAGCCACCAGAGACATGCTCTTCAGTTCCAGATGTCTCACTTCAACAAGATGTGTGAATCACACACTGGATCCTCCTCCTGTTTGGACTCTCTAACTATCATTGTGTTGTTTCCCAACGTTACAAAGCCTAACAGCTACTAAGTATGAAAACATGCATTGCTTAATAGTGTTGTGACGTTCACAAACGAATCGATTCTTTTGAAGGGCTCCTAGACAATGGGAACCCAGTCGCAGCAGGGAATCCACTCTTTTCCATGTTTTGTTCGTTTTGAGCATTATAGTTTCATGTGAGTACCTCAATTTGAGAAAAACAGGAGGTTCTCTGCCGCAGAGAGTCTTCAGGAGCGTGACAATCAGTTGTAATTTGGATAAAATGAGTCAGAGGTGCTTCTTAAGTGGTATCCTATTAACACAGAATAAATATATACAGCCCATATAAACAATAAAGCCAGTTTTTAATGGTTCCTTGAGGTAATAAGGCACTATGATCGGGATCCCATCAAAGAGTCATCAATCCCATCTCCAGCGCAGCAGAACCCAAGACCAACAAGGATCATGCATCTGAGGCATTTATACCATTGCAAGGGAAAACAACAACCTGGATTGCGTCTCCATCCAAAAAAGGCAAGTATGTTCACGTCCCAAACACCTTAACGTCACACTTCTCCAGATTTTTTTGTCTCAGGTCCCAACAGCAAGGTTGCCGTGAAAATGAAATACACTTCAGACTGAATATTTAGTCGTTTCCAATTCGTCTGTTGCATCTTCTGTTTTGATCATCACCATAGAAACGTAGCCTGATACATACTGTAACATTGTTCTGGTCTAGTATATGGTCTAGTTCTGTAGCTTGTTCTCTCATGATGCCATGTGATCATTTGGTTGCAGGAAAAAGACATGCTTGGAAAAAAAACCCACAATGCAGCGTTCCTGTCACTGTCTTCAGGCTTGTGCTGCTTTAGGCTTCGCTGCCACGTTTTCCTTCTGGGAAAATTAATCATCCCACAGACAAGCATGCTATTCCCTGTTTGGCAAGTTGTACGTGTAAGTTCCGATGAAAGTTTTTTGGGGGGCTCTCAACAGGGAAAAAGGGAAGAGGTTTTGGCAGGCTCTGTGTGTGAACCACAATAGCGTTTCGGCGCCGGAACACATCGTGGAGTCGGCCAAGACTCTGGCTACCCCAGGAGGCATCAGGAAGTTTTCAATCTAATTAAAACGGGCTGAGAGGAGACAAGCTGAAAGATAAGGATGCCACGGGGAGAGCACATCCAGCCTGGCAGAGAAGACATTTCCTCTTCTTCTCAACTTGTCTGTGTGTGTGTGTGTGTGTGTGTGTGTGCGTGTGCGTGTGCGTGTGCATGCGCGTGCGTGTGCGCTCGTGTGTGTGTGCGTGTGCGTGTGTGTGTGTTAGGTGTGTATGTGTGTGTTTTTTATTCCGACCCCACAATGACATTAACAAGTTATCACACTAAGTGTGTATAGGGTGTGGAATGTGTGGTGGGTTGGGCACAGCCTCCGCCAGAGCGACACTTTCTAAAGTGAAGGTGCCTGGCAGACTAACGCGAGCTGACTTGGGAAGATTGACAAGGCAATTAATCACAACAACAGAATAACGGAAAAGAAGGTGGACGCCCTGCATCTTTAATGGAAAACCCTGTTCTTGTTTATCGTGGACAATAAGGAAGCAGAGGGAAGTGAAGGGAAAAAATGTTTTAAAAGACATTTGGATGGAAATGAAATGCCATTGTGTTTAGTTTTTTATTTTGATGTCATGCCTGATTTTTCTCACCAGCAGGGCAGTTACACTGTGTGTGTGTGTGTGTGTGTGTGTGTGTGTGTGTGTGTGTGCGTGCGTGCGTGCGTGCGTGCGTGCGTGCGTGCGTGCGTGCGTGCGTGTGTGCGTGCGGCCTACGTGCGTGTGTGAATGTCTGCATCTTGTTTGTTCAATATACAGAAGGTATTCTTAATCTAAATGTAAAAAACAATCGGAAAAATAACAATACTCTATTATGCACGTTTAGGTTTTTGAAACGATTTACATATTTAAACAAAGTGGGGCAGAACTGAGTGTTGATTGCCAACACAAAACACTTCAACATTATTTATTCAAATGTACACCATTCTGTGTTTGTAAGCACGGTTGGCAAAGTCCACTGATTTGTCTAATTCTGACCGGGCAGCTAAGCAGCCATGACCCTGTTTTGTTTATATGCACCCTCCATCTTTGAGACAGTACTTTCGAGATCTGCCCCACCGCACACCTGTGCATGTCCAGGATGCTAATCATTTGCCACAGTGTCTCTGGGAAGTTATTATCATTTTCACATGCTTTGTGTTGACCGTGTTTAGGACGCTGTTTAGACACTGTTGATGAAGAGCACTAGATGACACATTGACCACTATCAACTGGAATGAATGCCTTAATCTTATTGCTTATTTCTGCCATCTGTGATGGAAACTGTTTTTATTTCATTTATTTGTTGATTTGTACATATTATTTGTATATGCTGTATTGTATTTTCAGTTGAACAACGGTTGAGGACATTGTCACAAGTCTTCTGGTAACGCAGACAGCGGTTGTCTTGGTAGTGCAGAATAAAGGCAAAACCCCTACGCACCTGACTGATATTCAGCACTTCTTATGGATAATATCTTTGTTTATTTTGTAATATCCCATTTCATCCATTTGGATTACCCTTGTTTCCCGGACTGTTTTCCATTGACGGGCGGACACCCCCCAAGGACATCCACGGCGTGAAGCGGCCAACTCTTCTTGGATTACTAACTCTGGCCATGAGCTCCACAAGTCTACAGAGACATAGCCCCTTCATCCAAGCCGTACCCCCAGTGCCACACTGTAATGGACATTGAATAGTTAACTACTACCATAGTTAACTACCACTATGACATAAAACAGGGGCTTTAGTAATGCACTATGAATTGATCATTGCCATTCTGGTAACAGCAAATTTATAGCGGCCTGTTTTAACGGATTGAAAAGGACAGTAAGAATTATATTTTGTGTATAGGCTACATCCATATGTTAGAAATTATTTCTGTATTGTAAGGGGTTTTTAAAGGGGAATTTTCTATTGTGATCCTGGCCAAGTCTTTGTTTTTTTGTAACGTGTTAGGGGTTTTGTTAATTAATATAAACTTTGACACTTTTCTATAACATCTTTCTTGTGTTAATTCTTTAATCTAACCTCCCACGTAAGACATCTTTCTTTGGAGGTACGGCAATGCTGCTTTACTGAGCTTCAATTGGTAACAAGGTGAGATGCAAATTATCCTGTAGGAGTTGGTAAAACTATCTTTGCTGACAGTGTGAAAACGTAAGGAATATACTACTATGGGCAGTCATGGGTGAGCGGTTAGGGCGTCAGACTTGCATCCCAGAGGTTGCCGGTTCGACTCCCGACCCGCCAGGTTGGTGGGGGGAGTAATCAACCAGTGCTCTCCCCCATCCTCCTCCATGACTGAGGTACCCTGAGCATGGTACCGTCCCACCGCACTGCTCCCCATTGGGCGCCACTGAGGGCTGCCCCCTTGCACGGGTGAGGCATACATGCAATTCCGTTGTGTGCAGTGTGCAGTGTTCACTTGTGTGCTGTGGAGTGCTGTGTCACAATGACAATGGGAGTTGGAGTTTCCCAATGGGCTTTCTTTCACTTTCACTATATAATATATACTACGATTTCAACGCCTGAGGCTTGTCATTTCCAGAAAGCTGAATGCAACATTTACTCATCGATGGCTGTTCACAATGATATGGTATATGGATGGGATGCTAACATTGCACACAGTGTTCTGTGCCTGGATGGCCATGCTTATAGTGCACACCAGGCTTAACTGATGGGTAAACCGAGCATGTTTTGGCATTGTTGTGCCAATTCTTAGGTGGGAGGGCTGTGAGCAGACCATGAGTGTTTGCTTTTCCTGTTTGGAAACAGTGTGTTTTGACGGATATGAGCTGTTTGCTTTGCCTATCCCTTGCAGACATGGTGATGGAGTGCAACATTAGGCCTTGCTCACAGAGGATTCTGCCATGGTTTGCTCTAGCTGGTTTGACATTTCAGATCCAGTGCATCAGCCAGCATGTTTACTTCCAGAATACAAATTTTATGAATGGAAAACGAAGGGAGAACATTTTTTTTGCCTCTGCTAATTATGTTGATTACTTGCAAATGTATTCACTGCGTGTGAGTGTATGCGTATGCACACATGCACGCAAGTGCATACAGTCACACTTGTGGTAAGATGAAGGTATATTAAATGGGACACTTTTATTAATTCAAATTAATGTCCACAACTACGGTGGCTCTGACATCAAAGATTATTCTAATGAAAGAACTTTGTACATGCTCAGCACTATTTTCCAACATTCATTATCTGCAAATGTTTCTCTCTCAGGCCCTCCCCATGTGCTAATGGCGATACATTATAGAGTTAATTGACAAAACAGAGATGCTTACACCTTTGCTCTTTTTCCATTTGCCGTGTTGGTTTCTCCATAATGTAACATGTGAATGTTCGCGAGGGGTACGCCATAAATATTCTCATTATTGCCTTTTTATGCACCGGTGACTTTGGCACCCCATAATAAACGGCGGCTCCTCCGCGGCGCCACGGTGTGCGGCACCACGCGAGTCACAAGGAGGCGAGCGAAAAAAGCGGAGTGGGGTGTAGTGGGTGGAGGTGAGCAAGCGAGCGAGCGAGCGGAATGATAGGGGGACGGGCCGGGCCTGAGGCCTCTCGGTGTCGCGTCACGCCTGGTGCAGGGTCGTAAAGGAAGCGCTGCTCCTTCACCTCGTGAACAGCCAACTGTTTCATTGCCGTCCTTGGGGGGGGCAGCTTCCACTCCCAAGGTTTTTATCAGCCTCCCACATGTGGGGTGTTTCGCTATCTTCATTTTGCTGAGAGCTACTGAAGATAAATACTGTATGTTTAATGATGCGTTAAAGCTTTAGCACCCAATGCTGTACACTTTCCCATGACTGTCGTGTTTCTAGTTAGCAAGGGTATTCTTTTAAAGGAAAGGTTTACTGCTTCTGCAGTATACTGTATGTAAGTCTATAGGGACTGTGTATGAACATACTGTATGTGCATGTATGTGCATGTATGTGTAAGCGCAGGCACCTATCTAATGTAGTCTGTTTGTAGTACATGTAAGCGCAAGCGTGTGTGTGTGTGTGTGTGTGTGTGTGTGTGTGTGTGTGTGTGTGTGTGTGTGTGGGTGTGTGTGCTTGTGTGTGTGCATGTGGGGTCAAATATCTGGATATGTGTATGTGGCACATCAATGTGCACTGCGCAGTCATGTGTATGTGTGTGTTTGTTTGTGCTGGAGGCAAACGGTTCGGTACAGTACGAGAGCGTATATGTGTGAAATGTTTGATTAGTGTTGACACTGTGGGGGCTCCAATGCAGTCAGACGCTCTCTTATCAGCGATAGCGGCGGCGACAGCAAATCGGTGTGGCGTGATGTGTGGGCGGGGTTAATGCACTGCCCGTGTTTGTCTTATCGGCCCGCCGGCCGACACACCGCGTTCAATTGCTCACGTCCTGCGTCCCGCTGCCGCGAGCTGGCGCCGCCTCGAGCTGCCATCCCAGCCCTGCTGACGGGCGAAGGCCTGTCGCCGTGGCGATGGATGGGGCTCATAAAAGATGAGTCATATCCCATTTTGCGTAGCTGCTTCCTGGGCGGACCGAAACTGCTGACCCTCAGCATGGGCAAGGTAAACTCGGAGTGCATGTACCATGCTGTTGGCCGCTTCCATATCACTTTCAAATAGCACACTCAAGTGAAATGCCTGACATGCTACATGGCACTGTGTGTGTGTGTGTGTGTGTGTGTGTGTGTGTGTGTGTGTGTGTGTGTGTGTGTGTGTGCGTGTGTGTGTGTGTGTGTGTATTTGTGGGTTTCACAGTGAGTGGGTAAGAAATACTGAGAAAGGGAGATTGTATGTCTGTGTATCTAGGAGCTTGTGCGTGAGTATGGATAAGAAATGATAAAAGTGTGATGAAAGTGAAAAATATATTTTTTTAAATGCACTAAAGTGGGCCACTGAAGTTTTATAGCATTACCATGTTATATGAAGGTATTCTGCATTTATACAGTTTTACTGTTTTATTTATACACTATTGCCGCAAACAAATAGCCAACGTAATGACAGGGTATAAGTCACAGATCCATACGTGTGTGTCATACGGCAGGGCATCGCAATATCTGAGGCAGAGCCACTGCCTAATGACTCCTCCATTTCCATTACTGCGGTGCACACGCTGCAGATGAAATAAATTATTTCTGTTGAACGCTAAATGCATCTTTGTGATGTATAATCTGCCGCCGCCACCCATGTGCGGAAAATGACATTGCCCCCTCATGCATGAGTTGTTAGCCTGCTATCTACCAAACAGAAGCTGCAAGCACTGCATTCGTGACCTATTGGCTTCCTCTTTGTCAACCCTTTGACCAAGTGAAAACAATATGATGTTTTTAATAAGGCCGATGATCATCAGCGTGTGTGTGCTTAGGCTCATCCCAAGCCAGAGACTGATTTTATTAGCACAGGCGCTCAACCGTGATGCAGGATGCTTGTGGGCCATGCAGCAGAAGTAATGCTGTGGCTTAGCCAGAGGAGCAACAGCGCGAATGCGGCGAAACAACACAACAACTGGAGTCATTCTGCTTTAAATACTTCATTAGCGCACCACATTCCTTCAGGGCAGACAGGCTTAGACCCAAATAACGTGATTAACTAACCCCTGACATCAGCCGCTAAACACTCTCTAAATATCAGCGTTTCTTTATTTTTCCCCATGGCATCGTATATTCCGTTTTTTTATGTCAACATTTGCCCTGAAGTATCGAGGCCTGTGTGCTTAGGAGACCCATTAGACTGCACAGAAGCTAGCAGCTGGATAGACAGTTGATCAGCCTCCTTTTTAACATCAGCGTCTGATAAATCTCTGTTAACCACAGTTGAAGTGAGCTGACTCGATGGCAGGATTTGCCATAGCCTTTGCTATTTCTTATTCATTTCAACATGCTGTCACTACTACTTCTTAAAGCCCAGCTGGCACGGGGCTCCCACAATGCATTCAATTAAAGGCAATTCGCAAAGGAAGTTGCATGCTGACCTCACCCAAACTGACAAAAGGGTCCATTCTCTCCCACGCCTGTGAACACGCAATGTACTGTATGACCCAAGATGCTCCTTTGCAGCCTGTGTTCCAAATGCCAAATTTGTTTGTTTTCATGCTGAATCGCAACTCGCGCCTCCATGCCTTTGGCTGTGGGTGAGCGCTCATGTTTGAAGGGAATCAGTCAGTGATCATGTGGTGGTGAACTTGTAAGCCTTTCCTCCCAGTGCCTTCAAATCCTAGCCCTTACCACTGCCCTGGCTATTCACTGTGTGACCCAAACTCAAAACTTATTTTTGTTCTTAGGAACCCCACCAGCCACCACCACCCCCCACACCAAAAATCCCTCACCCCCCAGTTTTTTGCCCCTTGACAA
>NC_085878.1:44797487-44802487 GCF_034702125.1 Engraulis encrasicolus
CGTTCTCAATGACACAGCCGCCATCATCATCTGCTGTGCCGCCAATCCCCTCTCCTCCCTCCATCCCCTTTTCTCCCTCCCCTGGCGGTATACCTCCACCACCACTGTCGCCGCCGCGGTTAGTGTCTCATATCACGGGGCGGGCGGGCGAGCAGGCATGCGGGCGGGTGGCGGTAAGGCTGGGCACATGCCAGCCATTGTGCTCAGGATGCGTCCTGATGATTTATTCAGCAGCTATAGCTGCTCAGAGCTCTCTGGCGCTTATCAGGTGATGCAGCACGCCAGCCAGGCAGCTCCATGTCTCTATGATTTGGAGCTCAGCTCAAAGCAAGGATGCACGCCGAAAACGCTACACACATGCTCGCATTCTCTTCTCTCTCACACACTCTCTGTCTCCGTCTCTTGCTCCATTTTTCGGTCCTCCTCTCCCACTTTTATGCTCCTGTGCGTGTCGATTTATGTAAGTGGATGTTTATGCTCTGCAAGTAATACCTCCCCTTTGATACTATTTCTTCATTCACCACTTCTTCTTCTTTTAATGCATTCCTTCTTTTCGCTTCTCTCTTACCCTAGTATGTTCAGCATGCATGTGTGGATGTTTGCATGTTTACAAGCCCCTCTTTCCCCTCATATGCAGCACTAGCATCAGGCCTCTTTCATCTCCTCTCTCCCCCTCCTCTTATGGTGTCTTTAATATCAGCCCACTATGTCTCCCTGCCTGTTTTTTTGCGCTGTGGACATTTCTGACCACATCATGCTAAAATATTCCATAAAATATGCATTGGCAACAGCCAGCCCACACCCCCCCCCCCCCCCCCACACACACACACGCACGCACACACACACGCACGCACGCACGCACGCACGCACGCACGCACGCACACACACACACACACACACACACACACACACACAGACACACACACACACACACACACACACACACACACACACACACACACACACACACACACACACACACACACACACACACACACACACACACACACACACACACACACTCCTTTTCTACCATGTCCTCTACCACACCCCAATCCCCATTCCAGTCCACCAATACACCCCCCTAGCCCTCCTTCCTCAATGCACAAATTCATCCACTTTCACAATCACACCTGCTGCTCACCGTCACTTTCCTCCTGCCTGGATCTCTTCCCACTCTGCGGGGGACGGACGGATCTCCTTGCAGGCTCCGGAATACTCGCAGGATTATCCATGGCTCGGTGCGTTTTAAAGGCATAGGGAACATAAATATGCTCTATTTGCCACAACCCCCCCCCCACCACCACCACCACCACTCTCAAGAGGTATTGGCTATTAGAAACTGCACAGCCACCCACCACTGCAAGCCATCACCTGCACACAAACACAGAGTATACACACACATATATGGTCACATACACAAACACACACAGGCACACGCACCAACAAGCATGCACAGATGCACGCACGGACAAACACACTTAGGCCCTACTAAGTTGTGTCCACTATAAATTGGAAGAAGTCATACACACACACACACCCACCCACACACACCCACACACACACTACACCAAAGTGCGCCCATTATAACCCAGGAGAGTGAAGAAGGAGAAGCTACAGTAGAGTATGTGGGTGAGATGCCAGAGATGGCGAATCCACTTTGTCGCCTCCACTAAACACAGGCAGCCTCTAAGCACTCTTTTAGGTAGCTTTCATGTGCTGTCGAGGGAAGTGTGTTGGTGTACGTGTTATGCTCGTTCGGCATGCTTAAAATAGCAGCCGTGGTTTGAACTATAGTGTCCATGGACAAAATGTTCCCTCACAATGATTTTTTTGCTGATGGTTGGCTTCACCGATTAAGCTGAAGTGCTTCTCATTGTTTGTGACAGGGTTTATGTCTGTGGCACTAAAAGCGACACTGTAAAATATGCTGTATTAATTTTGTACTTCCGTATATTTAATACTCAGAGAGTTGATCTAACCTCTAGAGTGTATTTGGACCTAGAGTCTCTTATTGTTGAATTGGCACTGCATGTTTAACTGTGTATGTTTTTGCTTTGGGATGAGCCTGAATATTAGCCTGAGCAATATTAATCATTTGCATTCCATTTATCACATGTAAATGTAACCCATGTCCTATTCAATTAGGTGATAATAAGGAAGGCTTGAATGAATACATTTTTAACTTACACATATTTTATTATTTGAACCTAAAGTGGGTTTAAAATATTCCCCTTCTCAGTAGGCCTACCTGCTAAACAGATTCACTGTCAACCTTTGAAATACAATACTGTTTGATAACGTCATACCGGTATGTTATTCATTTTTCAGGTTACACTGTTGGGAAACTTTTTTTTTTTACAAAGACCTGATGTTTTTTATGCTATAACCTACTGTGTTAATGTACTTTGAACCGATAAACAAATGCTACGTATCAGTGCCATGACAACTGCAATTAGTGCATATGCTTCAATGGTAATCTGTAATTAAGATCATCCTACATGTGTGTTTCATTCAGACTGATTTTTGAGTCCAGCGCTACATTATGCTGTCCAGGAGAACACTATTGTTCACCCTAAGAAGTAGTGCACATGATTCACAGATTCGAATGACAATTATGCTTTGGGTTTCCTCATGATGATGTATATTTCTGACTGCAATTCACAAAAACTCTAACCACCAAAGTACTGAAAGCCTTGAATGCACAGAAAGCCTTTTCTCTTTCCTCTTTTCTCTACACCAATCTAAATAGTCTGCTTCCCTATACTCAGGTCATATTGTCACAGCACAATCACAAAGACCAGAGAGGCCTACTCTACCCCAGTCTGATCTATATAGGCCTACTGTAATTTTTATGTACCCAACCCCTCCCTTCATTACTCTTCTGTCCTTTCTCCATAAGTTGACAACATTCTCCTGAAATCTGTAAGTAAAGAAATAAACTAATCAAGTTGGGATGTCACAAACAAAAGTATGCTGATCATGTGGCCTACCATCTATGTGGCATTATCGTGCAAACATGCACAATGAATTATACCTCATTTAGTAGTCATAGCTAAAACATGATCGTGCCTTCTTGTGTTCAGGGGTCATTATTCTGACATTTATGTGTGTCTAGGATATACTTGGAACATCGAGCGTCTATTTCCTTTTCTCCTTTCTTATATGTCTTTTAATGAGTATTGTTTTTCACCATATTGTTAGGGAGATGCATTGCCACAGGGAGCCGCTGGTCTCAGTGTCAGTGCAGTGTGTCTTAATAATGCATGCATATGTACCCAGGGTAATGGTTTGATGCACTAAAAGTACATGACATTTTCCGTGTGTGAATCATCTGCGTTGGCATTCATGAACTAGCCGTATGAATGCACCGCACTATGCAATATTGATGCACAAACAATATGTATTAGATGAGAAACCGGCATCGTAGCGAATCATCTCAACCACAGAATGTGTCCAAACGCATATCACACACACACACACACACACACACACACACACACACACACACACACACACACACACACACACACACACACACACACACACACACACACACACACACACACACACACACACACACACACACACACACACGCAAGAAACGGACACAGATACACAGACAAACAAAGACAATGGCAGACTTACAACCTGAGCCCTTGCAGGCTCCCTTTCTCAAACTCACAAATAGGGACCATGGCATCAATAAGTAATAAGCAGGATCTAAATGAAACATTAATCTCCATCTTGCCCAGGCGACCAGCCTTTGGGTGACTGAGGGTACCCTTCACCTACTCCACCTCCTCCACCATCTCCTTCTCCTCTTATTCCCTATTTCTCCTCTTTTCACCTTCTATGGCCTTCCCCCCTTCATCTACCCCACAATCTTCTTCCTCTTCAATCCACAACTTCCCTCTCCTAGTCCTCCTCATCCTCCTGTCTTCTCCTCTTTTTACTCCTATACCATCCCCCTCCTCTTTTCACTTCTATATCCTTCCCTCTCTCCATCTCCTCTTCCTCCTCATCTCCCTTGTGCTCCATCCTCCTGGTCCTCTCACTTGCTCTGGACTTCTCTTTGGCCTCATTCTCTTTTATTCTCCCCCTCCTCCTCTCCCTTGTCATCTTTTTTGCTCTTCCTCTCACTCATCCTCCCTTCTTATTATTCTTCTATTCTTTTTTTCTTCTCTTATTCTTCAGCATGTACACTTTCAATCTCCACCCTTACGAAAATGGACCACGGTTTTATCATAGTAACCATGGTTCTATCATGGTATGTCATGGTTACTCTAAGTACTCTGAACCAACCATTGTATCGCTATGGCTCATCCATGATTTTTGGGGGTTTTACCATGGTTTTACTTTGAAAACTAATAATGGATCATGGTGATTCATTGGTTTTCATGTTTTAATCATCACACACCATATTAAAAAAAAACATGAAAACCATCAAAAACCATGGTTAATTGTGGGTTTCATAGTTACCTAAAAACATTAACACCATGAATAATTAGGCTACTTGAGGGCAGCTGGTATAATGGTTAGGGAGTTGGACTGAAGATCACAAAATTGCATGTTCGAATCCCACTCTTACCTCTCCCTACACCTCCATCCATTGCTGAAGTGCCCTAGAGCAAGGCACCTAACTCCACATTGCTCCAAGGACTGTCATCATTGTACGTGTTGAATAAAGAAAGTGTCAGCTAAGAGTCATTTAATGAATAACTAAACCGTGGTAAAACCATGGTTAGTTCTCAGAGAAAAAAACATTGCTAATTTTTGTAAGGGTTTAGTTAAACCATAGCCAAACCATGATTGAACCATAGCAAAAACATGCCAAACCATGCTAAAAAAAAACATGTAAACCATGATTCACCATGGCCGATTTTCGCAAGAGCACCTAGAAACATCTATCATAAGCAAACAACATAGACTGTGAACCAAATGGCAAGAAAACAACAGACTGATTTTTAAACCCAAGCCTCCTCACAGGGATCTGCTGT
>NC_085878.1:44807487-44817487 GCF_034702125.1 Engraulis encrasicolus
AGAACGGCACGGCTGACTGGCACGAGATGGTGGATGCTTTGCCTCTAAAGCCTCAGCTGAGCTTTCCTTTGGGGAGCACTTCTTCCTCACACACTTTATGCTGTTTAGAAGATGATGTGGTTGCTTGGTTGTAGGGGAAGTGGTGTCTTTCTAATGTATTTGGGCAGATGAGTTCATGTCATGTGCGAATGTACGTACTCTAGTAGCGAAACCTCCCTGACATGCATATGCGTGCCATACTAGTAGCTCCCTATGTACCATGGAAGGAAAGCAGGCTTAACTTATTTTCTTTAAGCCCTAACTGTTGGAGTGTTGAACTCATGCCATCCTAAGGTCACCACGATAAAATAAGGCCCACGCTTCTGTGTTATATGTGTCTGTACATTTGTAATCACTTAGCTGCAACGGCAAGCGTGAAGAAACACTACGGGTACTCAAGAGAGCCAGTCAGACAGGCGCTGCCGTAAGAGCCATGATGAGCATGGGTGGGCCGGGGTTCTCAGCTGTGATCACATTAAGCTGGGAAAGTGACCTCTTCTGATCATCCTCTGCCACACACTAACATGAAATGCAACCGGCCCGATTGGATTACGTGTTCCAATCGATCAGCAACATAAACCCGACCCCCCCTACTTGCATGGCCTGAGGGAACGATGCCTATCCACGTCTAATTATTTCATACGCTTTCAAATATGGAAAAAATATCTCTGAGACAAATATGGATGCAAAGTGCAGCTAACAGCTAACTGATGTTGCAGTAGCTTCCTGGAAGCACTTGTGCCTATGTACTTTCTACAGTGTGTATGAATTCAGTACTGTCTATAGTCTGTGAAATTGAAATTGTGCTGCCTATTGCCAAATTAGATATTTTCATGAATATTTACAACATAATAAACTAATATTTACTTAAGTACAGCAAGTGTAGCAGATAATATGTCTATTTCTGGAAATTCAAAATTATGGACCATAATGGAGAAGACCCACCTGCAATTTTCTCTGTCATAATGAATACTTAGAATTTGATGGTGGTAGTAAGTATCAGTGGAAATGATAACATTTGTGGATGGGCAGCATGAATTCTGAAAATAAACTACTGAAAATATTACACAGTGCACATCTAAAGAGAGCAGACAAATGAGAAACATAGCCTATCTACAGTATTCGATGCTTGAAAATAAGAACATTCCCTTTTTTAGTTTGAGAGGAGAGGAGGATAAAAGTCACTCTCATTAGTCACGTTACTGTCTTCTCAGAGAAGAACATTCTAGGTTGTGGTTGAGCTCCAAAATATATCATAAGATGGTTGCTCTTCTGGGTTGCAAAGTTTTGGATAACATACTGTAGTGGTGCAGTTTTTTATTGAAAACCTCGGCCATGATGCAACCACTTGAAATATCAGAAAAACAAAGTTAAGCTGCCCTCAAAGTACACCAACTTAGTGCAATGAAGATTTCATAAGTGCATGGGCACACACGTCAGGCCTATTTGCTAATAAACCACATGTAACATATGTTCACAAATGGAGACATTAAGCAAAAATGTCAATAAAAACCCGGCGAAAAACATTCTGGCGTAATTGAAATTCAAGAATATATCACACGCTCTGCTGAGTTTGTGCATAAGTACAAGAGATTAAAAAAACTTTAGGGAGATAGGAGGGGGGTCCTCATTGTCTCTGCGGCTCTGTTCTTCTCCGTCTCGCAAAAGCGTTGCTGCAAATACTCGCGCCGCTGTCAATGATTCTAGAAGCGGGTGAGGAAGAGGATAGCTTTTTCATACTTTTGAAATTCCCCTGTGGTGTAACCATCAGATTGAGAGTCCTTGTCTGATGCACTGCTGTAGAATGATGAGGAGAGTCTGTGTAATTGTGCAGGGGTAGGTACAAAGAAATAATTGCACATCTAAAGTATATTGAAGAGAAGAGATGAGACATGTGAATGTGTGAACATCCCCTTCTCTCTTTTTCTCTCTGCGGCACATATACACACACACCCATCCAAAAAAACTGGCACAAAAGGTGTGAATGGTAGCCAAGGTGCTATTTGCCATTTTTGTCATCACATTCTCCTACCACCGCCAGGGAAGCCTGCCATGGCCAAGGAGGTATGCTATGTTCCTTCTCTTTCCAGATACCTCTCTCTACTTCTCTACATTTGTCCCAACCCATATCTATCAACAGCAGCCCAGATTCTACCCCCCCGGCCCCCTTTTCTCCAACCCCATCCAATCCCCCCTTCAAAAAACCTTGCTCACTCAGCTATTTATAGAACAGAGAGGCACCTCTGAAGGTCAGAGGCATTCTGGGAAAAAATGGTGTGAATCATAAAGTGTGCATGATAATGCTTTGATTGGGCTGACCCGAGTGCTATTGTGAGGTACTCGGGCCCAGTCGCAGGCTACACGTACCGTTAAAAGGTTTGCTAGAACTAGAATAGCAGCGGAAATATAAACCGGAAAGAAGCACATGCCACTGACCCTTTTAGTAATGTATATGAATCACGTTGGGACGCTGTTTGGGGTGGGAAAAACAACAAAACACAACAGAAGGAGGGCAGCAGAGACAGCAGAGAAAAAAAAAAGCAAAAGGAGCAGAGACAGAACAGTGACAAACACAACACAACTCTACACTGACCACACTGGCATATCATTATGAATACAAATGGGATGAAACAAAGAAATGAGACAGTCCCTTGGACAAAAACGACAAACTCAGCAGGAAACCGTGTTTAGTGGTGATTAAAGAAAGTGTTAGAAGCGCGAGAAGAGAGCACTCGGTCATGAATCCCACCAGTCATAATTACTGTTACAGCACACAGCTTGTGTGCATGGGTGTGCGTGCGTGCGTGCGTGCGTGCGTGCGTGCGTGCGTGCGTGCGTGCGTGCGTGTGGGTATGCATCCGTGCGTGCGTGCGTGCAAGCGCACGTGTGTGTGTGTACTGATATGAACCCCCATGCGCTCTTTTTCTCTGGATGTATGCTAACAGCAGTATGTATGCTAACAGCAGTAGCCTCCACATCTTACATTCCATGTTTGGAGAGTAATGAGTGAAACAACACTTCACAGAGAGATGCCTAACCACTTTCCCTTTAGTGTTTTATAACTATTCACCCAAGCAATGATGAACATGTTTCACTTAATCCAGAGGTCATATGAAGCCATTGCAGGCACTAGTTACAATACAGTTTGAATTCACTGGTGCATTCTGGGTGCACTGCAGGCTTTGACAAAGCCGTAAGACTTGATTTCATGCTGTTAGGGCTTAACACTCCTGAATCTCTTCATTTAATGGATATGTACCTCCTTGAACTGTGCATCAGCAAAGTGAAGACAGCACTTCACTGCTTCTCCACTTCCACCAGCTTCCACACTTCCAATGCTGCACTAGTGCTTGACACCCTGTGGTCATAATTGGCAGAAATGTGCCATGTGCTTTTAAACATGGCTCTGAAACACTCTTAATGTTAATGTTTAGATGGCATTTTCTCAGTCTATTTCCTAAACTAGTCGGGCTGTACATTGCCGTGAGCTATTTATGTGGGTATGTATGAGCGTGTATATGAGAGAGTGTGTGTGTGTGCGCGCGCACGCGTGCATGCACACCCGTGTGTGTGTGTGTGTGTACATGCATGCGTGTTTTTGTGCTTGTGTGATTGCTATCCGTCTCTGTGAAGATTGACAGGTGTGTATATTACATAACTGCATCTTTTCCTGAATAGTGTGAGATCTTCATGATAATACCATCATAAAAAAAGAAAACGTTCCAGGATCGAGCTGGCAATTCTCACTGTAATGTTACTATGTTACCACACCAAGCCACGCAAAGTGGCACAATTGTGTCCCAACAAGTTTTCAACTCATACCATACATAATGTTGTGTGCATGTTTTATATCTGCACAAATATGCACAGTGCTATGGATGAGAGAATACAGCATGTCTAATTTAGAGGTACACCAGCGTATGACAGAAGCTTTAAATCGCCATAGGTTGTGTGACTGACTGCAGAAATGTAGGATTTCAGCTTGAAACCCTGGGAGAGCACACAGATTGATGGACATGAACTGGGGGTCAGTGTGGAGAGAGGCGTCTGCTTAAATCAATACAAATCAAACAGGCCAGTACTCACCACATTGAGAAGTGAGTTTCCTCTCAGCCATGGCTTCTGCTTGTCCAGTTTCACTATGCTGTTAGCCGGCTATTTCTGTGTGAAAACAGAGGAGAAAAGACGGGTTTAGTGTCAGAGAAGAAAAGAAAGAAGAAATGGAGGCAATAAGCATTAGAATATTCTGAATCGACATACACGTATAGAGGACAAACACACATTCACCATTGGTATTAAAACGACACCTAAGATGGCCTCAGACACCAGCGGGTTAAATATTTTTCTACTGTGTTCAATCAGTGTGAAAGACGTTTTTACACTGGTTTAGCAAAGCTACCATTAAAACGGTCTGTAGAAATGATAGGCTGACCTGGCACAAGTTCAGTGGAAACATGGATATACAGAGCAGCCATTCAAGGTTATCTTTTGGCGTCAGGAAATGGGTAACTCATAGTGCTACAAAATGGATATTGTTTAAGTACATTCAATTGAAAATTAATGGAAGTCAAAGAAGGGGCACATTTTGGCTCTGGGACATCTCTGATGATTAAAAATTGAAAGCCTTAAAATTTTCTTAAAAGTCTTTAGAACTCTGGAGATAGGATAGGGCAGTAATATGTCTGTCTTCATCTTCCAAAAAGTTAAAGTCAATACGAAGTGAGTTGATATCTATACACTTCACGACTTCCTATCCTTTCTATCCTGTGCTATCCTATCCTAGTATATCCTATCCTATTGATGTAGTCAAGTTGCAGTATCTCTTGTTATTCAACATAGGTGTGTGTGTGTGTGTGTGTGTGTGTGTGTGTGTGTGTGTATGGGTGTGTGTGTGTGTGTGTGTGTGTGTGTGTGTGTGTGTGTGTGTGTGTGTGTGTGTGTGTGTGTGTGTGTGTGTGTGTGTGTGCGCGCGCGTGAGTATGTACGTGTGTGCGTGTGTGTTTGTAAAATGTCAATATGTTTGCTTTGGTCTGGCCAAACCAGTTGTGTAGTCCTCCCTTGTCCCTCAACAACATTGTTAATGACCTATTATCCATCTTGTGAAATGTGACATGTTGACATAAAACTTATCAATCCATGTTAATTAGCCGTCTGTGCTGTGGACTTGTCCCCTGAGCTGTTTTTTTTTTTAACACTCTGGCTAAAATGATGGCTTAGCTGTGTCGGACTTCGGTTGTTTTTCAGGGAGCATTGAAACGAGCTCACTAAATCATGCGCGTTGCCATCATTTGAGGGGCCCTTTACCAAGCTATCGTTAAAGTGCAGCTCTAGTGATTATGCCCGCTGTGTGCCTGCACTGCTAATGAACAGTAATTTGCCAGAGTCTAACATGTTTTAAAGTGCCTCTGAGTACTTTCTTTCGCTTTTGCCCTTATTTTCGCTTCCTTCCTGCCTTCCTTCCCTCCTTCCTTCCTGCCTTTCTTCTCTTTTTTGTCTTCTGAGAGGGGTATATGAGACATCAAAAAAAGAAAGTTTGTTTCAGGACACTCTTGTAAAAACAAGTCTGACACCATGAGCGGTTAGTACCCTATTAAGTGGTTCAAGGACAATGGGTGTCCCTCTGTTTGATCATTTATCTGTGGGATTCTCTCGTTAAGCCTCAACTCAGCTTTCACCGTGCCCCTTGAATATTGATGGATCGCTAGAGTGCTCAAGAGTGGCCAGGAAGGCAAGTCATTTTTTATGCTTTGAAAGGAAATCCGGATACACCTTGGGCGGTTCTCATCCCTCACTCTCGCCTCCCCTGTGTGGTTTAGGGCCAAATCTTAGCAGCTCCGCTCTGAGGGACAGTAAAATGAAGAAGCACATTGTGAATTCAAGACCCAAGAGAAAGACCACAAGGTGTGCTATAGAGTGCATAGCTCAATATTTAGTCCTGCCAGGGCCGCTGAAAGCCTTGGATGCACCCTCTCAATACATGCAATGTACCCAACTCTTGCACCAACCCCCACCCCACCCCCTTCTCTGTGGGCACAGGACAACTGACCCCTTTTCCCACCCTGTCCTGCCACCTCATTGCTTCAGGATGCTATGATTATCACAACAGTCATATGCATGTGTTTTGTGCCCTGACAATTGAAGCTTTTTTCTCCTCCCTAACATTTTATCACCTGCTATAGAAGAGGCAGCGCTTGCCTCCCCGCACTCTCTCCGCCTTTTTTTGTAAACACCCACCGCACTTCAGCAACTAGGCTGGTGCTTCTGATAAGGGTGCCCAACCTGCACATAAAGCAAGGCATTACCTGCCGTGGAGGTCCAGAGCATTTGCATATTGCATGGCAGAGGACCGCAAGAGAAGAATAACTATAGAGTCAGCCAAAGCATCCAGGACATAATCATGAAAAATGTGCAAAGAAACTCAATCTATTATCCGCCAGTCAGTCTAAGCTTTGAATTATACACCAAGTCACAGATGAGGAAGAGAAAGAGAGAGAGAGAGAGAGAGAGAGAGAGAGAGAGAGAGAGAGAGAGAGAGAGAGAGAGAGAGAGAGAGAGAGAGAGAGATGAGGAGGAGGAGGAGGAGGAGGAGGAAGAGAGATAAGAATGAGGAAAAGAAACTATGCCGTATCAGACAGATGTCAAGGATTTTATTTTTCTGTTTCTCTTTGGGTTTTTTCCCTTTCCGTTTCCCCTTCTCCCGACAAGGTCAGATGCATGTCTGGCATGCACAATGCCAAAGGCACAAACAGAAGAGCTACTAATAAGAGATTGTGAACCGATATGTGGGGTCAAGACCTAGAGGTCCCGAGAATCTTGAAGGGAAAAAATACATCTGACGATGTTTGTGAGAATGTGAAGTATTGGGGTCATGTTTTATTACAACAAATCACACCTGCACCTATTATTGCAACAAATCACACCTGCCAAAGCTGCAAGAGAGTAAACTGGTACCAATAATAATGGCCTGTGTGTCTGTGGAAACCGAATGTAATTTTACAGAGAGAAGAGAATCATGGCTTTTCAAAAATGAAAACTCAAAAATGTGCAATAATGTTACCGACTAATGGTAGATTCGCATCTGGAAAAAAAGAATAAAAATGACACGATAGATAATAATCAATCAGGCGAAATACTATTAGCTATCAGCTATCTTCTCGGGGAAGTTTAAATGATGTTGTCAGTCACTCCTTTGCTTCTTATTAGTAGTCATGAGGAGGCCCAGCTGTTCCGGGGGCTGCATATATAACATGTCAACATGTAATGGACGTTGGCGTGTTCGGAGTGCAAATGCTAATGCTAATCCACATTTGTGGTGGTGGTAATTCAGCCATAATGTGAAACTCAGTATGCTGCTTATACCATTTTAGCCACAGACGCCCACTTTTCGGTATATATATTTGTGATCATAATTTCTTTTTTATGTCGAGATTTGATCATATCTACATATTTGCTAGTGCTATGGTGTCTTTTCACCATATGCATATGTAGCCTACCACCCAATTCACATGGGATAAATATTACCTGTGGACCACTGTATAATTCGGAATAATTCCAGAGAATGTCTCAGTTCTTAGTTCCGTGGGAATGCGCCATGTCCCTAATGTGTGAAGTAGCAATTCTGAAGCAAAATACTGTACTGTATTTCAGTGGAATCACAGATATACAGCGAAAAGTTATGTGTGAATGTGCTTGTGTCATTGCTAAGTGTTTGTGATTGCAAGTGCACGTGTATTGTCTTTTTCTGAAATAATTTAGGATACTGGCGAATGTTTGATGTAGGCTATCAATCAAGAGGCCTTGTAATTAATCACCTACATCATTTTTTGATGAGTCTGCGTGTAGAAGTTTGTGTTGGGGGGTGGGGTGGGGGTGGCTCGTCTCGGTTAGGTTAAGAACCACTGGGCTACAGCACCATACACATAGTTCTTATTCTATCAGTGTATCGGCAGGCATACACATTTCTGTGACAGACACGTGGCTATTTCCTCTAACACACAGGCCAACGACAATCATTGTAAAACGGCTTCTAATCTCGGATGCATTATGCAACACGCCCTGTCCCCATATCCTATCCAGCCATTTAATAAATACACAGTCTCCAGATCGCCTCCAGCGTCACAACCCACGGCAAGGCAGTTATCATGCTGTTGAAAAGAATGAGAAAAGCCATTGACCTTTCAGTGGCAGAGAGGGCTGCCGAGGCAGACTTGGGCAAATGAGTCAGAAGACGCCCGTGAACCAGAACCATTATCATCCGGCTCTGGGTTATCACCTTTCTGATCAAGTCAATTAGACATTTTCTTCTGTCAGAGCGGAAGGGTGTGTGAACCTTTTCAGACAGAAGTTGAAAATTGAAAAACAGAAATAAAACAGCAAAAATAGATCCGAAAATTAAAAAAATAAAATCTCTCCAAATTGGGCTGGCTTGACCCCAAGCAACCTTTTTTGAAAAAGGAAAAGGGAATCGGAAATCTCTCTTCTCGTATTCCGTTGTCATTATGGTCGGTCTGGTGAAGACTGGGTAGATGAGGTTTGTGGTAATCTCCTGTGTTTCGGGAAGGAAGCTGCTCATCGCGGCTGGAGCCACAGAACCCATATGGGCAGCATGTGCTGTCAGCTTTGATTTCATTGATAAAGCGTCAAGGCAATTTCCCCTGTCACTGTGTCTCCATTAGATGTATATTGGATGGTGTGGAGAGACAATGCGGGAAAAGGCATTGTGTACATGCACACACACACACACACACATACTGTACACACATGCGCGCGCACACACACAAGCAAGCACGTGCAGGCAAACACACACACACGTGCCATGCCATGCCATGTCTTTGCCAGTGCTCTGCCAAAAGCTGTTTCTCTATTTCCATTATTTGTTTGTTTGAGGGCTGTAGAGTGTTCGTCATGCCCCATTTCATCACTTGTTTGTTTCACAAGGATATCAGAAGTGTATTTCTGTTCGTTTAAACTCGAGATGTAAGACACTTCTGAGGAAACTTATTTTGCAAGATGTACTTGTCACAGCATTCATCTGGGAGCAAACATCAGTTCCAGCAAGCAAAATTTGTTTGATTTGATGTCGCAGATTAGTCAGCAATATCGGAAAACAATTTACAGTAGTTACTGTGCTATCCCTAAGCAAAGAATCTTTGTAACTCTTCTGTTTTCCCAAATGCATAAACTACTAAAAGGCTCAGCACGGTATAAAATCGTATAGTGCTATAGGATGACTAATACGTATGTATCAGTCAAGTGTAAAGTTTTCGGTCGCATTGGTTTGTCTGTCTGTCTGTCTGTCTGTCTGTCTGTCTGTCTGTCTGTCTGTCTGTCTGTCTGTCTGTTTGTTTGACTGTCTGTCAGTAACCTGGTGCTCACGCAGATGGATATTAGTGTAACGAAGATGCACAAAGCACTAAGGGTCTGCGCGAGAGCCCGGCTAGTCTGTCAGCAGGATAATTCAAAAAGTTATGAACGGATTTGGATGACATTTTGTAGAGTTGTTATGAATGACAAAAGGAACAATTGATTACATTTCGGTGGTGATCCGGATGACGATCTGGATCCTGGATTTTTTTAAAGATTCTTCAACATTGCGGGATAGGGCGAATTTTGACATTACAGTTTCTATCAAACAATGTCCTTGATGGAGGTCTTCACTCTTTTAGTTATTGAATGAATAAGTAAAAACATCAATTGAATCTATTGTCCATCCCTGCCCTGTGCAATAACAAAGCAGCTCTTTGGCAGCTGCTTTTGGCTTGTGTGAGTCCAATAGAACCACCTCAACCCCCTAGGCCTGGCTCCAGCCGAGCCCTGACCTGGTTTCTGAGGTTCTGAAATTCTAGCGTTGGCCCAACGCTCGGGACGATATGTTATCTGGTCCAGAGTTAGACATTTCCCTGGAACAGGCTGTGCTTCATCACCTCCAAACAGGGATGCGGACAGGGGGGACCCTTAAAGG
>NC_085878.1:44822487-44827487 GCF_034702125.1 Engraulis encrasicolus
GGGGACAATCCCCCCCATCTCCCCTACAAATCAATTCGCACCCTGACGGTTTATAATTATTCATTAAATTACTTGTATCTTTTATCCAGCGCATATATTGGTGACAGTCCTTTGAGCAATATGGGGTTAGGTGCCTTGCTCAAGGGCACTTCAGTCATGGATGGAGATGTAGGAAGAGGTGGGTTTAAGGGTGGGATTCAAACCTGCAACTCTGTGATCTCCAGCCCAACTCCCTAACCATTACAGCACGGCTGCAGACAAGCTTCCATGTTTGTTTGGGTGACCATGCAACCCACAATTGATCATATATATTTTTAGCATGGTTTTTGACTATGGTTGAAGGTAAATCATTTATTTTTTCTTTCTTTCATGCATTTTTTTCACACACAAAATGCAAAAAATATATATATTCATTGACTTGAAGCAAAATTGCAAGTCATTGCAAGCTAAAACTGTCAAGTCGAGTCAAGTCTCAAGTCAATAGCGTACAAGTCGAGTCAAGTCACAAGTCACTCCTAATATTGGCAAGTCAAGTCTCAAGTCGAGTCATTTGTGACTCAAGTCACAAGTCAGTCCGAGTCACAAGTCACAAGTCCACATCTCTGCTATACAGTGCCAGGAACCCCCTTTAGATTATATATAGCAACCCCCTGTCATCTTACTCAACATAATATCAATGCAGCAAGCACACGCTCGCACGCGCACACGTATGCACGCATGCACGCGCACACATGCACACGCACACGCACACGCATGCGCACACAGCCTACAGATGCACACACGCATGCACAGACGAATACTCTCTCTCTCTCTCTCTCTCACACACACACACACACACACATAGACACACAAACCTACCCACGCACACACATGCACGCGCGCACGCACACACACACACACACACACACACACACACACACACACACACACACACACACACACACACACACACACACACACACACACACACACACACACACACGTACACACACATTGTCACCACATGATCATACACATCGGTCATATACTGCACAGCAGGCCTGTACCACGCAAAGCCACCCACTCAATTCTTGACTGCACTTCAGCATGCTGTGATGTTTTCACAGCATATACTTTCAAAAAGAAGAACATTTATGTCTTTAGCTTGGAATATGAGGCTATACCACATGGGATGTTGTTAACGGCCTTTTAATGCAAAGAGCTAGACTTGCTTATTTCAGTCTGAAGAAATAACAGAGAAGACGCCACATTTGAAAGCACTACAGTACAGCACAGTACATCTCCAAGCAAGAGGGGGGAGTCATAGCGATGGATCTGGTCAGATTCAAAGTGATGAATCTTCCATGAATGAGACCGTCTGCATGGAGATCAAAAGGCACTGCAAACTCCATAGAGTGGGATGCAAACATTACTTCATTCTCCTCTTTCTTTTGTTAGTAGACAAACATTCATTCTTAACTCCTAATCCATTCTCAGCTATCTTCTGTTCAATGTGTGTGAATCCATATGATTGAGGTGCAGAGATGACAGCAGGCTCTGAACATGAGGCGCCAGTGTTACAGCGGGGGGTATACACAGCCTCCAGCAAATGCAAATAATGGAGTTGATATGTTCTCTCTGATGTACTGCATAGAGGAGGATGAGACGGAGAACACTCAAAACCGCTGTATATAAAAAGAGGAAGAAGAAGAAGAACAGCAACAAGAACAAGGACAAGAAGAACAACAACAAGAACAAGAAGACCAAGAACAAGGACAAGAACAACAACAAGGACAACAACAACAACAAGGACAACAACAACAACAAGGACAACAACAACAAAAACAACTAGGTCTACTACTACTATTTGGAAGCTTAGAACTCAAGGGCAACAGAGGAACACTACGTATGGAAAGGAGAGAAGCTGGGCACATGCAGCCACTGGCCCTCTTTAAACTATCATTATACTGGCACCATACCAACTGTCTCTGTGTTACCTTGCAGACCAGCTGTTTTGCAAAAGACTCTCATTGTTGTTGTGCTACATCTCCCCTGCTGTGGCTCAATTTGAAGCTGTTATGTTTAGTGGAACACCATAATATGCAGTGCAGAATTGAATGGTAATGATGTGTGCATGGGCACGCAGATATACAAACACACTTGCATGTACAAACACAGAGATGCTCGCATACATAGGCTACACATGATTTATGCCCAACCTATTTACAGTAAATTTCCCTATACAAAATCCCTGTAGTTGTAATACAGTATATGTCAACCAATAAATAAATAATTACTTATACTGTACTGTACATCATTAGAAAGATGCAATTTCTATAACTTTACAACTATGTAATCACGCGGTACCATGCAAGACATGGCCTCATGGTTGGGAAATTGACTTTGGGATCAGAGGATTCCTGGTTTTAATCACATTTTTAGTAGTATTGCGAATGTGTGTGGTTTCCAGTGGGTGAAATGACCTCACCCCACATTTCTCATAGTCTGAAATTGTCTGCCGTTGAAGAATATTCTCATGTTGTTCACATGCTGGCCACTAATACATGTCTATCTGTCTGATTAAGTGAATTGTAATACATTTGTCAAGGGAAATCAATACTTTCTTAGGCTATATAATGTAGGCTATATTCACATGTTTCTTGTTCACTGCCATTCAGGTCTTTTCAATATAATCCTTGCTGACCCTTAAAACATGTCTTGTAAGTCACTTACGTATAACCTACAAACAGTAATTAGACTAACATGTGAAACCTGTGAAAGTGTTACTGTTCTCTGACTGGTTGATGTGAACAGAGTGATGTGTACAGTAAGTGCAGGAAATGGAGACTGGATAGAGACAGTGTGCTTTAGTTTTTTGCTTTTAAAGCTAATGCTAACTCTGGCTAGTGCACTGCTAACTTGTCTTGCCACCTGTCCCTGTTTTATCTGATTGTCCCAATTTTTCATGGTCTGTCACGGTCTGTCTGCGAAAAATATGTTTTGCCCTAGAGTGGACACAATGAAAAGTGCCATTGCTTACAAGAAAAATGGTCGATTGGGTTGCCGAAATGTCAAGATTTTTTTGTCAGACAGAGGTAAGCCTACTGCTAACACCCAGGATTGCTTCAATTAGTAAATGTGTGACTGGCCCGCTGTGGAGACACAGGTGGGCAAAGTCTGTCTCTCCCCTCGCAGACGTTATGATGTGTGGGCCCGGGTTGCGGCCGAGCAGATGATCGGCTGGTACTAAAGAGCTTTATTAGCTCTTTGCGAACAATGAACTGTGTCAACTACAGAGGCCGGCAAAAAGACAATCTATGTACACGCTTCATTTAGTTTATGTCTATCCATCCTCCGCACTCCCTTTATGTAAATATAAGAGTACTCCATCGTAACAACCCCCCCCCCCCCTCTCTCTGTCTCTAGCAGGCTAGCACACCAAGATTATGAGGAGGTTTATTTGTTCAATGTATTTTACTCGGAAGACAGCTCATGCCTGGAGTGGACAGGCTGCTCAGCATGGAAGAGGGAGAGCACAGTGTTCCAGCTACTGCTACTGCAGTATTCTACTACACGGTTCGTTCTTGAAGGACAATTCTTGCCTTTCAATAAGCCTTTTCAATGGCAGCACTGCACAGTATTCAGTTTGTGATTGGAGATACAATTTGTTGTGCTTCACCATGCTTAATGTCTAACAACAGCAAAATACTATACCCTCATTCTGAACAATTAATGCATGCCAAAGCTTTGTTTGATTAATTCTTGAAAATGACCTTCCATCTGAAGAATGGCCATGTTTCTTTTAAACGAAGGGTTACAAGAATGGGGAAAGGAAGAGCATCTGTCATTTGGGTACCCTTAAAGCCACCTGTCTTGTTTGCCTCACTGGGGGATGTCTCTGTCCACCCTGGCATGGCAGGCGCAGCCACCAGGCTCCCTTGTGATTCGCCGGTGTGACCAGCTGTCAATCACCTGTCTTTGGCTATTCCGTCAACATCTGCTTTCCCTATACCCCAGTAGTAGACCGACCTGAATTTCCTAGCAGTGACAGCCAGTTCAAATGGATACAAGTCATAGCCTTCGACCGAGAGAGCAGCTGCAACAGATGTGTTTGACAAAATGGCACCTAGCTGGAGTCTCTCCACAGGACAAGGACAACACAACGCCCCCTCACATTTTCTTGACCACTTGGCCTCTTGGCAGCCGACCCAACACTGTGGCAATGAAAGGACTGCAGTCACGAAGCTCAGCATGGTGTACACACTTTCCTACTGTGAGAAACCTCTTCAGCCTGGGGAGAAGAAAATCGATAACTGCATGCAAGACGTTCATTTCCAAAATTGTTTTTTCCCCTCTCCATCGACATTTCAGCCTGGCCAGCCTTATACAATAAGTGGAAGAAGGTCAGTGTTTGGTACAGAGACTTCCTGTTCTCAAATGACCTCCTTGTACTGCAGTGTCTGTAGTGTATTTTGCATTTACATCTCAGCTTACTTTAGCTAGACATTTCCTAGACATCGCAGGGCCCTGCTCTGACCACGATGACATCCTTCTCATTGGCCAGTCAATGATTAATGCTGATTGGCCCTGATGGGTGGTTTCACTGAGCTATGCCATGTGACTGGTCAGGTTATTCCTGATGTAACGTGAGGCCATTGTATGTGGGGCAACCTGTCTGTGTGTGGCTAGTGTATGTTTTAGGTCATTGGGTTGGCCACCTATCAAGACATTTGTTGTATTCATCAGAAATAATGCCTCCTGGATGTTACTTTATAGGATACGTGGGTTGCTGCTTGGACATTGGCCTCCCTATTAGTCTCTGGGAGTTACTGTGACTTTTGCTGAAAAGTTATCAGGCATATAATTTTTCTCGTAGGGACATTTTGATCCAAATGCAGAAAAAGTGTCATCTCCAACACAAAAAAATGGTACAAGTCGACCTAACCCGACATTATCATTTACTGTAACCACACTCGGTGTGAAAGATTATTATCACTTCTCCGAATAGAGCTATGAAAATT
>NC_085878.1:44829987-44859987 GCF_034702125.1 Engraulis encrasicolus
ATAAACCAGAGTAATGAAACAATGCATAATAAGTAGACGTAGCATCGCCTTGCTCTATTATGTATTACCATCTTGACCCAAAAAAAATAATATTGTATTGAATCTGCTGCGATGAAAGGATTGTTGGAGCTTTAGTGGGTAGTGGAAAATACTGAGTGTGTGGGGGAGACAATTACATTGTCTATGATTGTTTCATTGTTTTTATATTAAAAATCATGACATCTGAAAATATATCATTGTACATTGTAACTCCTCATTGGATTGGAGTCATGCAAGAAGGTCTAAATGATTGTGAAAACGTGTAATTTGCTAACACCCACCAGCATATACAGAAGTGTCAACTCACTGCAGCTGCAAAAACAGCTGCTGACATATACATAGTTCTTGCCACCAACATAAAATATCTACGCTATCCATCTCCATGTTTACATGTACGAAAACCACATGACAAACACCTCCATAATATCTCCATCATGGCATGCTACTGGCAAATGATGGAGAGATACTTTATCGATACAGTGCAATCTCCCTGCTCTATGAATCATGCTAACTGCCCTTTATAACTCCCAGCAAATGGCAGTAAGTTATCAGTCATCATTCGCACATTACACCCATTGACATTTGGAGCTTTATGATGTGCATGCACATGTAGCCATGTTGAGGAGAGAGACATTAACACATGTTGTCGCTCGGGAGGATTAGCCACAGATTAATAGCTCAGTGATGGCCGCCGGAGTTGATTAGCTTACCATTAATGTCTGGTACAGACTGTTGGTAAATTATAATCGTGTGGAAGAAAACAACATGGAGACAACACACTTTTTGTTATCAGAGATCGATTGCAGTGCTATCTGCTGTCTGTATACGGAATGAATTATGGTAAGCATTCAAGCAGGCACAGATGGTTTTGAGATATTTGTTTTTAATATATTTTTGGGGGGGGCTTTCAGGCCTTTATTGTTTTTTTATGAGATAGGACCGTGAAGATAGTGACAGGAAGCGAGTTGGGGGAGAGATATGGAAGGGTCGGCAAAGGGCCCTTGCTGGGAATCGAACCTCAGCCGCGTAGTAGACGAGTGCCCTACCGTTAGCACCATGGGCGTAGGCTAGGCCTTATACAGTAATAGCCTATGTTTCTCAACGTCATTTTTTTGTTATACGGTTTTTGCTCATTATTTTTTGCTCATAATTGAAAAGTATCTACAGTACAAACATTGTTTTCATTTCCACATTTAGCAATTGTGTGGTTCTGAAAAGTGGTTAATGTCACCAGACATCAACTTTTCACCTGTTATTGCTTGTTTACCTTTCTAAACTGAACAATCAAATGTCAGTCATGAACATAATTCACACAGCAATTAGTTCCAGGCAACATGGTGTGCTCTAAAAACAGGAACACTGTTAAACTACAACTTGCTAGCTTGGCAACCTGTCATACACACACACACACACACACACACACACACACACACACACACACACACACACACACACACACACACACACACACACACACACACACACACACACACACACAAATGCTCAGGGAGAAACATGTAGACACAGGGGTACACACACACACATTAACACACACACACACGCACGCACGCACGCACACACACACACACACACACACACACACACACACACACACACACACACACACACACACACACACACACACACACATACCGTACGCACACACACACACACACACACACACACACACACACACACACACACACACACACACACACACACACACACACACACACACACACACACACACACACACAAAGTAATTTATCAGTACCTCCTTTCTGTTTGGCTGGAAATGGTGTCAGAAGTTAAATTTTATTTTAGTAAGCAATTAATTTTAAGATGACACCCTTGGAATGGAAGTGTGCGATTTAAGATTGAAATCAGCTGCCGCCTCATTAAAAAACCAGACCAAAGACGCTGGTGGAGCCAAAATAAAGTAAGTAAGGGTAGGCAAATTGGCCTTTTCTTCGAGAGGGGGATTTGTTTGTTCGCTGTGTTACCAGAAGTCACGCCACAGCTTAATTGGTCCAGCTCTCCTGGGTACTGCCTGATGATGTCAGGACCCAATTCATCAGAATACAGTACGTCAAGGCAAGAGTCAGCGCTGGACTAGTCATCTGTCATACAGGGCATTTACCCAGCAGTCCTCAGGGCCAATTCTGTTGAATTCTTTTTTGTTGGTGGTGGTTGGGCTGGCTCCATCTCCATCTTCAACCCCTTAGTGCAGAGCCTGTTATAACTTTACTGTCACCAAAATTGTAATGGCCATGTCTTAATCTATTACTTAAGGCGCTCAGTAATGTCACAGCAATGTTGTTATGATGTAGTTGAGTATTGTCAGCAAATAGTGAATGGCCCGCCGGCGAGCCCATCTGCACTAAGAGGCTACTGTAGACAGTGGGTGGAGCTCATCATAATGCCATAGAAAAGTATAGGGACAGTCTGAGGCGCTGATCTGTGAACTCTCAATGGTGCCAGAAATGTCCAGGCAGTTTTTTAGTCCCAGTTCAGCCCTGGCAAATGTGGACTCATTCTTCTCCATGTGAGGCCAACACAATGAAATCACTCAAAATTAGCAGACTGTATTGTGCAATGCAGTCTGCAAAAACAACTGTCGCTCTTGTCACATAATCACACATCACATTTGCACCAACACTAGACCTACATATCAAAACAAACAAACAATAAAACAAACTTTATTAGCTGTTTGTTTTAGCCTGGTGTTAGTTCATGGTGCAATTTACATCTTAGCAATAAATCGTCAATTGGGTAAATCAAAAGCTGACTGTACAAAGGGCAAAGGAAACTATCCATTTTTTCAAAGCATAGTGTTGGTTGCATTGTTTGCAATACTTGAGACTCTCCCATATTGTAAAACATTTAAGGATTGGTGACAATGTTATAAACACACATTTGTCACGCACCGTAAAGCTACAGCATTTCAGATGGGTATTATTTTCCATACCAAAACCAGTATCTGATTATCATATAGCAGTGATGTGAATCTATGTGTACAATATATTAATAAAAAGCAGACACCAGAATCTTAGCCCACAGTATTTTTAACCTTTTTCCTCTGTGTAAACTCAGACAAACACAAAAGGTAGGCCTATTCCATGTTTCTCAAATGAATCTTCCCCAAGATTAGATTATCATTCCCTATTCCCTGCTGCACCCAAACACACAGACATAGGTTATGTAGTATAGACCACAATCCAAAATGTTCACTGACTATAAAGTGCACTGCACTGTATATGGCTGCATGATTTTCTGCCTTGGTACATTATGCAGCGATACAATTAACCTTTACGGTGCAAAGCACAAAAAGGGAAATAATGAAGAACAGTGAACAATGAACAAAGAACAAACAGAGAATATGTGAACAGAGAATCTGGCAACTATAGGACACATCCAAAGTGTTCACACCTTCAACCTGTAAGTGTTAATGCACAACAATAAAGAAGGAGACATTTTGCTTTTGAACACAAAATTTGCATCCATGATTCTCACATTCAGCATCATGGCCACCCATTCAAAGTTTGCATTTAGTGCATGACGAACATTTTGCACTCTAACACAAAATATATACAGTATAGATTTGCAGCGACGATTCTCATATTCATCATTTGGGGCATGGCTGGCGTGGCGTGCCTACGTCAAGTGTTCCCAGTGAGCTAGCCTCCAGTTGACCCACAGCTGCCAGTCACTTGTCCATCAGGATGCCCGGCGAGCTAAACACAGAAGGCCTCATGGATAATTCAGCTGGCAGGGCCAGATACATACCTAAGTCCCCTCTGCGGGAGTCATCTACACGCAAGCAGAGCCATGGGGAATTGTTCTCCCCCTTACATTATAATCACATATCAGGTTTCCAAACCAGAGTCGCTCAGTGACACACACATCCAGCCCCCCAGCTTGCAGGCGCATTTTCTCCCTCAACCGCCTCTTTCTCTCTCTTTCTCTGTCTCTCTATCTTTCTGTGTTTTCTCTCACTCATTCACTCTCTTGCTCTCTCACTCTCTCTTTCTGTCTGTCTTTCTTCGTCTTAATCTAACTCATTAATTCTCTATATCCATCCCCCCTCTCTCTCTTTCTTCCTTTTTCTCTCACTCTCTCTTTCTCTCTTTCTCTCTCTCTCTCTCTCTCTCTCTCTCTCTCTCTCTCTCTCTCTGCACCTCATCCCACTCTCTGTTTCGTCTTCCAGGAAGTATTACCATCTGATGCCTGCTTGCTAAAAGCATTCCAGCAGTAAGATCATTACAGTCTGGGGTGGGGGTGGGGGAGGAGGTGAGGTGGGAGGTGGGATGGAATGGAATGGGATGGGGGAAGGTGGGGGGTGAAACCTCACTTAGCCTTTTTCCACTATTACTATGATTTCCTCCCCGCCATGCTTTTGGGAAGGGGGCCCAAGGCAATCACAGAACGCGATGGCTCATACAGCTAATCCCTGTGGACAGCTAAATTGCTCAGTGACTGGGCCATGCATGCCATTTCATTGTGCCAATGTTGCCTGAATGACTGCTGCCCTGCTTACTAACATCCATATGTGTGGGGAAAAAACACTGCATATATACATATAGCCTACATTATGCATAGTTGTATATTCATATATTTTTGTCATGGGATTACATAAAGGCCAATGTAATGGTTTTCATTAGCTTCTCCTCTGACTATTCATGCAACAAAATCAGGCTATGATGAAAGTTTTTTATATACAAGTTATGAAAAATGAAGAAAATATGTGAGGCGTGTAAAACGGCCGCCGATAATGATACACTCGAGAAACAACCACATTGGACTCGTCCACCTCGGACACGCTCAAGTGCTATAATTACAAAAAAATAATAAAATAAAAAGTTTCACTCTCCAGACGCTGCCGGTTGCCATGCACGAGGCTGATTGCATAATACGCTTGCATAAAAAAAACGAGGCAGCAGTTAAATGAGCTTGACAGTCTGTTTGTGCTGATCTCTCCTCCTCTCTTCTTTCCAAACAAACTAGCGAGACAACACGGCACCGAGCAGTAGCAGTAGCAGCACACGGCACGGCATGGCACGGCACAAACACAGCACTGTATCAGGTGACCTACCTCTAAACTCGTCTGCGTGGTTTATCCCCTCAGTGTTCGACCCCTTTGCATCCTCGCCGTTACTCCGAGCCCCAGTATGCCCCAGCCTCTACATCCACTGATGTGCATAATTCATCCCTTTGCTCACTCCACAACAACAACCGGGGGGAAAAAAAAGTTCATCAGCTTTAAAGTCCACCCGCAGGCCCGCTGGCTGGCTGGCTGCTCGTTCGGCACCTGACCCCCACGTTGTCTTGCTGCCTGTATTTACCATCAGCTGGTCCTGCTGCTAGTCCTGGTGGCGTCCAAGAGGCGTAAGGCAACACCTGCTCTCGCAGTGAACACACACACACACACACAGCCAGCCTGTGGAGCAGCTAGGTAACACAGCGCACAGCCTGCCCCATTCAGAGGTTTCTTTTTTCCTGCGCTGAATGCAGTCACAGTATACTGAGAGGAGGAGAGAGGGAGGGAGAGAGAGAGAGAGAGAGTGTGTGTGTGTGAGAGAGAGAGGAAGCGCATGTGTGCGGGAGAGCAGTAGAGAGAGTAGGAGTGAGGATGGGAGGCGGCGATGGTAAGGATGAGAGGGAGGAGGTGTGAAGGTGGGAGGGCGAGAGAGAGAGAGAGCGAGAGAGAGAGAGAGAGAGAGAGAGAGAGAAAGAGAGAGAGGGAGAGAAAACGGTTGGCATAGCACGAGACCGAGAGAAAGAGAGAGAGAGAGAGAGAAAGAGGGGGAGGAAGTAGCGAAGGGGTGGAGTTAATAGGGAGAGGAGGGTGGAGATAGAGATGAAAGAGAGGAGAGGAGTGAGAAAGAAAAAGAGAGAAGAGGCGGCTGGCGGATGATAGTGGATGTGTGCATGCATATATATGGAGGATGTGGGCTGGAGCTCTATGTCGCCACAGCGACTCATGGTGGTGCTGCTGCTTCTGTTGCTGCTGCTTCTGCTTCTGCTGTTCCCTATGCCTTTGCTGCTGCTGCTGCTGCTACTGCTACTGCTGCTGCCACATATCCAGTGTCTCCAGAGCCCCTCTCCTTTTTTCCTCCCTCCGTGTGACTGACGCTAGCCGCAGGCCCGTGAGCAAATTAAATGGAGACAGAAAAATGCATTATTGATCAACGCGGAGGCAGAAGTGTCTCGCTCACTGCCCGGGCTCTGGTTGCCGTGCAGGGTAATTAATCCACAGGCTCGGCTCGGCACAGCCAGGGCTCGGCATGAATGGGGGCCTCCGCCATCACCAAATCAACCCTCCCCACCCCACCCCACCACCCAACCCTACGCTTCTCATCCTCCACCCTGGGAAAGTCCCCGCTCAACCCAACTACTCACCCTCTCCCCACTCACACACTTATTTTCCCACCGCACTTATTACCAGCGCAGCACCCAACACTTGTGCCTCAGCAACTCGCCCCTCTCCCTACCACTCAATAGGCATACCCACCACCACCACCCAAATGACTGCCACCACCACCATCTTCTCACTCTTTTCACTTACACCTATCGATGCAACACCCACCAGTCCTGCCTTCACAGTTACCCCTCTCAACCACTCAAGATTCAACCCCCACCCACCCAACACCTAGCCACCACCACCACCACCACCACCAGCACCTCCTCACTCTTTTCTCCCCCCGCTGCTGCTATCACTGTCGCCTGCCCCTCCCATGCCAAACAGTACAATCTCCATTCCTTCCCTTCCCAAGTCTCATTCATCAGGAAAAATGGGTCATCAGCCTGAGGGTGCGGCAAAGTGTGTGGCGCTCCAGCGGGACAACTGCATAGGGAAGCGAAGGATGAGGGAGGAGGAAAAAAATGAAGAGAGGAGGAAAAAAGAAGAGAGTGGGAGCTGCATATTTTATAGCTAATTTGCCGAGGCTGTGCAGGTGACTGCTTCCTGTTCAGGGGCATTCCAGATGTCTTCCTCTTCTCTTCTCTTCTCTTCTCTTCTCTTTTCCTCTCCTCTCCTCTCCTCTCCTCTCCTCTCCTCTCCTCTCCTCTCCTCTCCTCTCTCTCTCTGTATGTACTGTTGCAGTGTGCAGTATGTGTATCTCTGTTTGTTTCTGTATCTTAACTGTTACAGTCTGCCTATGAAAGCTATGAATTGCTTTTAGTAAACAGCTGCATGTCTGCAGGTTGCAACATCTGTCTGACAAAAAACCTGGACATTTCACACTCAAACGATCTCTTGATATCCTTCATTTAGTGTCCAGCAAAGTATATGTGCAGAACATTAAAAACAGAGACAACAAGGAATAAAACGGCACAGGAGGCAACACTCAATACCTGCAAGCATATTGCTGTACCCTGGTGCCCTTGACATCTGTGCCAGCAGAAGGAAGGGTGCAAAAACACCAATCCCCAATAGCAGCCAGATCTTTGTCACTCTCCTCAGTGTTCTCAAAACTGAGGGGGTGATGTTGACAAGAGTGTACAATATAAACTATATAAAGGACTCACAAAATGTTGCAGCCAGCACAGTAATTTGAAGTCACATTATATTGTATATCATATGCTCTCTAGATCAGTGTTTCTCAACTGGTGGGTCGCGGAGGGTCATGGGTGGGTCGCGGAGCCGTGGTGTAGAAAAAAATCGTAATTCATTGATTGGCTCAAAAAAAAAAAACATCCAACTTTTCCTGCAACAATTTGCAACTTTTATGTTGATAGGCAATTGAACTTGTGTCATCTGTCGTCATAGATAAAATCAGAATGTTTATGACCAGTCATTCGAGTGTCTCTAAAAATATTGGGTCGCGACAGAATGAGAGTGGGAAATGGTGGGTCCCAAGACTGTTCCAGTTGAGAACCACTGCTCTAGATTACTGTAGCGTTAAATCCAACTCTCCAAGTGTTATCAGTGCAAGACCAAATGACTCAATGTCCGTGTAAATTCAGCACTCAGAGTGTTGAATGTAATTAATCGGCCAAATGCTGTATACTCTTCCTTAATGCTGAAGAATTGGCTGTGTACTGTGTAGAGACTAGATGTCGCTGTGTGTTTTGATTTGTGTTGCAAAAGGTCAACAGGAGGTTGCAGACACCTCGGCGGAGAACACAGATCGCATGACCCCTAATGATGTCACGGAACACCATCTTGTGGCTGAACTTTCCCCTGAGGTGGCCCTGATCTGGCGAACCTCGGCAGCAGATCCAATGAGAAAATAGTGCACTCTGCAAAGTGGCCTGGCACGGCAACGTTACTGTGGAGTTTTCAGACTTGTTTACTGTTAAATAATGGCCCCTGTTATTTTGTTCCTTGTTGTTTTTATTTATTTTGTTTGTTTTTTGAGGGGAAAGTTTGTGAACTAGTTTGCTGAAGCAAGGCACGGCACATGCATCAGATGACGGTCAAGGATACATCTATGTTACTTTGTATTTGCTGTTACCAGAATGGCAATAACCAAGTCATAATGTATTATTAGTATTACTAATGCAATGTCGTCTTATTACTAATACAATGTGTAGTGGTGTAGTACTAAGTCTTTTCTACAGTGTTCCACGGTCTGAATGGCATGTATGAAGCTAGGAACACTACACACACCGTGAATCACAGCCATCGCAGTAAGTGATTTGACACATAGCTTGTCTTTGACCTCTTCTGGATCTACTGCACTGCAGAGTATCTTTGCTGTCAAAGTAAGGGAGTTGAATCTAGTAAGGAATTGCTACAGGCTATTTGGTGGCCATTTTTATAGCCACCAATGCCTTGGTGTTATCTATGTTTTAACAGTAATAACACTTTTAATCTATGCCTCTTCCACTTACCCCTGTGTGTACATGTTTCTCCTTGAGCATTTGTGTGTGTGTGTGTGTGTGTGTGTGTGTGTGTGTGTGTGTGTGTGTGTGTGTGTGTGTGTGTGTGTGTGTGTGTGTGTGTGTGTGTGTGTGTGTGTGTGTGTGTGTGTGTGCGTGCGTGTGTGTGTGTTTGTCATGCATTGGCAGCTTCTGAAAAGATGAGGAGCATACGATGAACAGAGAAAGAAAGAAAGAAAGGAAGAAAGTGTGTGTGTGTGTGTGTGTGTGTGTGTGTGTGTGTGTGTGTGTGTGTGTGTGTGTGTGTGTGTGTGTGTGTGTGTGTGTGTGTGGGGGTGGTGTGTGTGTGTGTGTGTGTGTGTGTGTGTGTGAGAGAGAGAGAGAGAGAGAGAGAGAGTGCGAGAGAGAGAGAGAGAGAATGTGTGTGTGTGTGTCTGTGTGTGTGTGTGCGTGTGAGTGTGTGCGTGCACGCGTGCTTGCGAGCGTGTGCGACTGGGCGTAACTAATTGTGCTCATATGTGTATGTGTGTGCCGTGTGGAGTATTTGCGCACACCGTGCAGTATGTACCCCTCATGATTTTTTTCAAATCTATGAGCCTGGCAGTGAGTGGGAGGGAGTGGTACTCATATACCGTGTATTGTCCACATCTGCTTTGATGAGGAGGTTTTACATGGAGCACCACGCACGCACTGCAAGCCAGACACACAGGAGCGCACTCTCTCTCTCTCTCTCTCTCTCTCTCTCTCTCTCTCTCTCTCTCTCTCTCTCTCTCTCTCTTTTTTTTATTCTCCAACAAGTGCTCATCCACGCCATGCCCTGATGAATTACCGCTGTGCCAGATGCACAGTATGGCCTCTTCATGTGTTAAAAGGTGAATAAATGTTTGTCTGAACGGAGCAGAGCAAAACAATTTGGCACTCACCGCCGAGCAGTACAATTGGACCACCAAACAAAGTCAAGCAAGGTGACTAAATGTGCACTGTCGGGTGATGAATGTTTTCATGTGTAGTTTGTTTGTGGTAGTACCAACAGCAGTTATATAAGAAGGGCCTAATACAGAGGCGGTAATAGCTCTTACATACAAAACTGAAAGATAATGACTTACTGCTGTCGCTGTCTGACTGTTTTTAAACAGCCACCGCAGGTATCAAAGTCCAAAAAAACTTTTCAGACAGCTAACATAGACAGTATCTCAGAATACGTATGTGATAACAGCAGCAGTTGACTTCATAGATGTTGAGGGTAGCCAACAAAAACATGCTAAAAACATGCTTCCCTTATCACTGACAAGAACAAATTAGGTATGTACCTTCAAAGTCTTTTTGTCAGGCACTGCAGTGGTTGCAATCCTGTTTTTCTGTAGAAGTCATGGTGGTGATGGTGATGGTACTACTTCTACTAGTGCTACATAATGGTATCTGCAATAGTAGCAACAGCAATTGTACTGTAGTAGCAGTGATAATAGTCATAGACATAGTCATAGTCGTCGTCGTCGTCGTAGTAGTGGAAGGTGAGATGTTGTGACTGTGAGAGTAGGAAGGTAGAAACGTGAAGATAAATACAATATTAACAAAGTCAAAGAGGACCAAATGGATGTTGTGACAAAGCATACAGTCTTTCTCTTTGTTGTGTTGACTCAGTCAACACAACAAAGAGAAAAATAACTACGGCTTACATCTTATCCTGATGTACGGTATATCCAGCGATGCAAATAAACATGCTGACAACATCATTCACACCCGCTCACAGGTGTTTCGAGCTGCTTGCCCCTGAAAAGTGAAAGGCACTCCCACTCCCTCGTTTCCCTATCCTCACCAAGCCTCTCTCTGTCGGTGTGTACTTTTCTTCTTGCCACCTCTTTCAGCTGTCTTTAGATGTGTCACCCAATTAAAGCCCGGCGGATAGGAATGAACACAGGCAATTAAACACAGCCTCTGCATGGCTAGACAAGCGTCTTCTAATGGCCTTGCCACGGTCCAGGAGTCCATCGAGCTCGAAACCACCTCCGTCCCCCGGCCCGTCGCTCCCCGTATTCTTCATTATCCCCAGCTCCTGTTCAGCCATCAGTCAAGGCCCAACTGCTGGGCAGCCATCTTCCACACTCTCCTCCTGCTTCCTCACTTGCTCCCTCTTCCCCCCCTCTCTCCTTTTCTCTCCTTCTCTTCTTCCTTTCTGCAAAGCGGGACTTCCCCGTTGTTAATTGTCGTCCATTTACAGCTTGAAGACCACCCGACATTAAAGGGAAGGAGGGGCAGGTCCTGCGCTGCTAATAACAGGCCTATGACTGATACGCTCATACCAGAGCCTGTGAACAGCTACCAACACGGTTGTATCAACAGCTGTCAACTGTCAGTCAGCGTGCGATGAGTATATCGTTCTCGACACACTATCTCTAATACAGTTTTTGTCACACTATCTCTCATCTTCAGTGACTTTTCTTTTCTGCTGTGATTCTGAGTGGAGGTGTGTACAAATGCTGTCATTTGGATATTTAAGCTTCACTTCTCTTCTCTTCTCTTCTCTTCTCTTCTCTTCTCTTCTCTTCTCTTCTCTTCTCTTCTCTTCTCTTCTCTTCTCTTCTCTTTTCTTCTCTTCCTCTATTTTTCCCTCTCTCTCTTAACTTTCAGGCCCTCAATAAGCTTGCCGCAAGCCTTAAATTACGCACGCCACCGTGTGTGACCGACTGCACATGCTTACTTTAAAAGCAGTAGACCAAGACGCACAATGCTGGCAGTATCATCTAGGGGCAGAGAGAGAGGCATTACAATCAGGAAATTGGAAACACAGACTGTAAGGAGAACAAAACAAAAAAAAGGACTCCCCGGACGAAGACACGATACATACTGCTTCTACATTTGCCTGCTCCTTTATTAAAGTGAAACGGGTAAATGATCGCACCAATGTTTGCTATTTTCGGACAAGGTCCATGAGACGCTCTTGAGAAGTTGTGCACCATCATCGTTTTCACCGGAAACTCATGCGTACGGATGCAGTATCTAACGTGCACAGAATTGACATGAAATAGGCATGTTAACGCGTTTATGCACGAAACGTGCCCGTGCACGCGTATCTTGCAGCAAGAGTCTTGAGAGCCTCATTCTCACATTCTTTTTTCAGTCTGTTTTTCACAATTTTTCACAAGGCTTCATGTCAACGCTTCACTGCTTACACCTGAATGGCCTGACTGAACTGAGCTTGCTGCAATGAGACAAATCAGATTCAGTCAGTATGCAGAGGGAGGGAGGTAGAGGGGAAAAGGAGGAGGATGTGGGATGGGTGAAGCAGGAAGGGAAAAAAACATACCCCGTTCCTCTGCCCTTAATACTACAAGTAATCTGATGGGAAGTGATGGGTAAGAGAGCCAAAGTTAGGCCATGCTGCTAGAGGATGCAGCGAGAAACATTCACCGTCAACATAACCATGGGAACGCCATCTGACATGCCAGTCCGCCTGCAAACCTCACAGCGCATGTTTATCACGGTGATGTCAAGACATGAGTGAGAGATCTTTCCAAAGGCTGCAAGCAACCCCCCCCCCCCCAACCCCACCACCCCCACGAGGGGCCAGACATCCTAAGAACATGATGCAGAGCATATCTTCATGATATTTGCATGGGAACCACGTCCCGCCTACGCTTGTTTACAAACTCCTCTTGTCCAAATATCTGCTGTTTATGCACTCTCTTAATAAAACTTTTATATCGAATGTGACGCGCTGGGTAACAGCAAAGTCATGTAGACCTTCAGGGATCAAGGTCTTTAAATATTTCCCTCTTATAAGCCACATCACCCCCCACCCCCACCCCCTAAAAAAGCTTCCAGTGCACTAATGATAAAAAAACACAGCTGAAAGGCTAAAGTCTCACTGCTAAAGCAGTGCTATTTCTGGCAAGGGCTGTTCAGTCTGCATCTTTAGTATTTTCCCTCGCCTTTCGCCGACGGCTTAGGTCCCATGCAACATTCAGGTGTGTCTAATTTAAGCCAGCATTTGAAAGTTCTGCTGCTTCCTTCTGGGGCTTTTGATCCTTTTTCCTTTCAAGAAGTTCCACGGGTCCTGGCAGTCATCACAACTGTCCTCAACGGGCACAAAGAAGGGCAGCTAAGAAGCCTGGGAAAGGTGACAGAGGGTCCTCGCTCACCTCTCATCTCGCTCTCCGTGGCTCAGGATGGCAAACCTCTGAAACCCCTGAGTCATTCCTCTCAATGTCCTCCTCCTCCCTACCTCCCTCCTCCTACCACCCATGTCTTCCAACACTTGTCTTCATCTGCCACGCCTTTCTAGTTACTACTACTCCCAGATCTATCTCTATAGAATTAAATTTAGATTCGAAGAAAATATATATTGTATATAGCTCATGTGTGCTTTCATGTTTTATCTTGATTCACAAAACAAATGGTTCCTGCCAGACGACATTATAGATGGTTGCAGGAAGGCTAATACCACTCAAACGTGCAGACTTCCCCTCTCATCAATCCAAGGTAACAGGCTCAGCGCTAATGGGCTGTGTATCTCTTCACTTTCGCCTAACGAGTGCGTCCTTGAGATGCCACACTTGTGAAATAAGTCCTTTACGAGTGCCAGGGAATTTCTTTTCCATATTCAAAGGGGGACATGTCCTAGGGTGGCTTTGTCATATGTTGGAAAAGGAATCCTAATTTACCTCCACGACCACAATTACAACCATCATTTCTACTACAACTACAACTGCTGCTGTTATTACTATGTCTACTACTAATAAAACTAAATCAAAATGTGTTTTTAAAATGAACACTGACTGATGCTGCTGCTGCTTCTCCTCGTCCTCCTTCTCCTCCTAATGTAACTACTAGTACTAGTAATACTACTAGTAGTACCATTTTGCTCTTTTGGTCTCTCTGTCTCGGCCTCTGTCTCCTTAGCCTTCACTCTGTCTCAAAGGACTATGTTGTTTGTTGTTGCCGTTGTTGGCTTGAGAGGCAAGGGCATGATGCCACCCCGCTGTGGGCCTGAAGATATGCAGTCATAACATATCCCAGTCGTGAAGAAGGCTCCATCTCAACTCCAGCCGAGTGGCATTTGAGGAAACTGATTGGTTTGGGGAACCTCTGACATTAAGCGAAAGTTCTATGCACTCAGCATGTGGTCCTTTTTCATCTTTTTTTTCATCTCGCGCTCTCTCTCGCTCTCGCTCTCGCTCTCTCTCGCTCTCTCTCTCTCTCTCTCTCTCTCTCTCTCTCTCTCCCTTCTACCTTGCATGCTCTCTCCCTTTTCACTGTCTTGTTTTCATTTTTAGTAAAAGTGTGGAAAAAGGCATGGAAGTAGGTAAAAGACTGTGTGAACACGCACACGCACACACCTGGATTTAAAGGTGCACTGTGTAACATTTTTTTTAGCATTTTCTATCCTGAATTCTTGCTGCCCTTTCAAAAATGTTTGCTTTTTCACAAATACTTATCACCACCATCAAATTATAAGTATTCATTATGACTGGGAAAATTGCACTTTTCATACATGAAAAAGTGGTTCTTCTTCATGTCCACCATTTTGAATTTCTAGAAATAGACATTTTTAGCTGCACAACTTTATGCAGTTTTGTCATGCTATTAATTTATCATTTAGTAAATATTCGTGAAAAGATTCAATTTGGCAAAAGGCAGCACAGTTTCAATGAGCAGCGTAGTTGCAATACCTACTCTGGCCACCATCTTACACAGTGCACTCAACCTCTGTTGAGAAAAAGCAAAAAAAAGCAAGCCATCTGCTGAAAGGATTTGAAGTTCACACACCACAAGTAAGTGTGTACGACAATCATTGTGGGGTGCCAGATGTCCCCACTAAGGTAGTGACATGGAGAAAATGGTACTTTGTGGGGCCCCATGAATTTAGCAGCATTTTCCTGGTAGTTTTGTTGTTACCTGTCAGGATAGAAGTGTAAAAACATTTCACTGACATGTTAAGGTTAGAGATTGTTAAGGTGTGGGCACAGCTTAGCATTCTTTAGCTATTGTTAGGGTTTATATGAATGCAAGTCAATGGGAGTGCCCCTCAAAGACATATTGGTGTGTGTGTGTGTGTGTGTGTGTGTGTGTGTGTGTGTGTGTGTGTGTGTGTGTGTGTGTGTGTGTGTGTGTGTGTGCGCGTGTGCGTGTGTGCACTTGCACGTGCGTGTACGTACGTGTGTCTGCCTGTGTGTGTGATAGGTGTATTAGCCATACTCTCTGACATAACACAAGGGGGCTTTTATGATCCACACAAACATGTGCATCACCTTTCTAGGTCTGAGCAGAATGAATAATGCAGGACAACTGAAAGCTGTGTCAGTGCTTAGGGCATGGGTGCCTGAGTGAGACACCACTGTTCCTGTGTGTGTGTGTGTGTGTGTGTGTGTGTGTGTGTGTGTGTGTGTGTGTGTGTGTGTGTGTGTGTGTGTGTGTGTGTGTGTGTGTGTGTGTGTGTGTGTGTGTGTGTGTGTGTGTGTGTGTGTGTGTGTGCGCGCGCGTGCATGTGTTTGTGTGTGTTTTTTTCCTAGAAGCCTTGGAAACGTGTGCTCTATAGGAATAACTGGGTTTTGCTAACATTGCTAGAAACAACTCTTTATTGATTGCAATGCAGGTAGGTACCACAAGTCTACAAATAGCTTTGTTTGAGCAGGTTAGCCTTTGTCCACTTGCCACAAAATTCACAACAAATTAGCTGAGACATTACACATGATTGAAAACATTGTATGCAAACCCATTAGCTTCTCATTAGCCTTTTCTCCACAAAATGCCAGATATATTAGAATTAACGAATGCGACAAACAAATCAATACCAACACTGTCCTGGAGCCAATCAATATTTTTGTTCTGATCAGTAGGAGCCAGTATCTAAACTGGCACAAGTTCTCAATACACGTCCGCACATATTTGTTAAGAGGACCCATCTGACAGTAGATACAGTCTGTTGACAGTGGTCAGCAGGGCTGAAGCCCCCCCCGCCCAAATGGCTGAGCTTGGAGTAAAGTGGATGGTTTTGTAAACACAGTGGCCATTTCCTGGTCCCCAAACCGTTTACAGCCTTGTGGGCACATCATCTGTGACTAAGTGGATGTGCCAGCGCATCTGTGCAACAACATCTGGGCGTCATCGCATTCAAATTAGATAAGTGTTGTTAAGTGTTACAGTCTCAATTAGCATAAGGGGTCCATTTAGAAATCACTATACTGTAAAATGGGTGGCAGCGATTTCAGCGTGCCACGCATGGCCGTGGGAGAAGTAGTCGGTGATGCCCACTGCAACGAAGTGCCAGCGACACTTAGCAAAACAATCTACATATGCATCTGCTGATTTCACCATTCGGGCACAGTCGTGTTGCCTGCCAAAGGCTTTGATTGAATATAATTACTACACATTTCAGAGCGAGAAAAGTAGATGCTGAACACATTTTTCCCCTTGTCCTTTATTCACATGCTGTGCATGATAAAAGCAAAACAGTTTCTTTTATACTTTCTCATTTTTGCCGTGTAATTAGTATTGAGAATTGCTCACGTGTTTTCAACATTATCTGTTCTTTTCTGTTTGGTCTGATGGCACTTATCTCTGCAGGATATCATCTGCTTTTAAGTGGGGCTTGGTCATATAGGTCTTATTATTTGAATTAACTAGGGACCAATCACTACTCCCATTCTGGACAACTACTCATTTCATGCACTTTGCTATGTTTTAATTATATAACACATTTACACTTCTACCTCAGTAATAATTATAACCTTAAAAATCCACAATAGCCTATGTAAATGTTGTGCCAGTATGGCGTTCTGTGACAGGGGTGTTAACAACTCTGCATAATTGTGATAAAAACAGGTACTGTAGACTCTTATTAAACCAAATGAAGAGACAAGGTTCAGATTTGCTATTGTGTAGGGGGCCATCTGGTTGGTACATGCATTGAACTATCAATATTTCGACCTAAATTGGGACCCAAATGCACAAACCGTTCATTGTTCATTGTTACCATGCCCAACATCATGGAGGCCATGCCCAACACTACACATATATAGCTCGGATGCCCCTTATAATATGTAAAAAAGACCAGTTCTATTTTACAATTGTAATGTTATTGTAAAGATTATGCTAGGTCCTACATAAAGCTTGTATGGGACTGGGCTGTAGGTTTTGTGTAGTGTGTAAAAATAAGTAACCAGAGCTGTCCAAAATACATGTACTGTGTAGGCCTACTTACCAACATGTGCAGCACTGTTTTCAGCTTCTGAAACACAGTGCACAGTACACAGTACACAGTCCACATTATGGCATGGTCCATCGCTTTTCAAGACTTACAAAATACATTCGTCTTCCCTGTCATAATTGATACTGTACCTGTTGTGCTGCAGTTCATTACCAACATGAGTGACATCTTTTACAACTTAATTCATTAAGGCTGCTCACAAACTGTTCAATGTTCGCTGGAGCAAGGCTGATAGAAATTGATTGACAAGAATTATTTTTTTTGTCATCCAGAGAACATGCACTCTCACAACATATATCGATTCACGACATTTTGAATACTAAGGCTAGGGTAGTAGGCAAGTCGTGTACATTTTTGAACAGTTAGTGCATTTCAAACCTTTTAAATCTGTGTAGTGCATGTGTTAACCTCAGTCTAAGTAAGTATTTCGAACTTTGCAGCACAATGACATTCAAGGTCTTAAAGAAGTAGAAATAAACCCTTTTAAAAAGCTTATATTATAGCTTAACCATCAAAGAGAGGATGAGAAAATGAGAGTTTTACCCTCCAACTGCTTACCACCAGTATTGTGAAATACCAAACCATAACAAAGACACACTCAATACTGTTTTGACAGTTAGTTTGCAAGTGAAATGACAGTACTGATTTATTTTGGTGAAATGATGCACAGCATATGTTTTACGATAAGTGAAATAAATCTATTTCTAACAGTCATGTTTCCTTGTCCACCTCTTTGGGATTTGCATATAGGTTTACAGTGAAGTACTCACAGGCTCCTCAAACCATTTATCTTCACATTTCCAGACCTTTTCAATCTACAATTGTGCTTTTGTGTTAAGACCTACAACCTTTATTTCAAGTCCCAAATAATTATTACATGAATCCCGCTAATTTGAAACCCGTCTGAAACTGAAGCATGCTAATGAGCCCATAAGAATGTGAGAGTACTGGATGGGGAACTTCTGGGAAGACCTGCAGCTCCTGATTTGAAACGCCAGTCGTCCCTAAATCATTTCTCACTCAAGGCCAAAGAGGTTAAGTAGGTTCAGCCAAGCAAAATAAATAATGAATCTTGCTCTCAGTGAGGATAATTAAACAGTGCGAATCAGAGCAGGCAGGGGGATGAACTCCTGTGCCTGCCAGGAGCTTGGCTTCTCAACCCTGCCCCTCCCTTGGTTAACTAAAGCCCCAGACTGCCATGCAGCTTCTGCTTGCACATCCACTGTCGTAGGGTCACACAACAGACATGCCACTGCTGATGAAGTTGACGCTTCAGGTCTTCTCTTAAATACTAAAATTACAGAAATAATAATAAAGCAACGATAACAATTCAAATGAACAATACTGTCCATGCGGTCATACTCTCTGAACAGCTGGATATTCTTCAACTAGATGCTGGAATGTCCAAAAAAACACAAATTGCCAATAAAACTAATAACAGCTGCCAAAACCATTCATTGTTCAATGTTACCATGCCCAACATCAAGGAGGTAAACACTAGACATAGTTAGCTCGGATGCCCCTTATAATACGTAAAAAAGACCAGTTCTGTGTTACAATTTTCATGTTATTGTAAAATCTGTAGATTATGCTAGGTCTTACATAAAGCTTGTATGGGACTGGCCTGTAGCTCTTGTGTAGTGTGTAAATAGGTAACCAGAGCTGTCCAAAATACATGTACTGTGTGTACTTAACAGCATGGCTGGCATCAGCTGTCTCAAGCTGTCAATATGTGAAACCAAAGGTTCCCCACAGGCTGCCTGCAACCCTTGCCTGATCTTAACCATCACTGAAATGTCTATGTCACATTTATGTAACAGTGCAAACTATGTGCATGAAAAGAATGACTATCCACCCTTTAATCAGCCATGTACGTAAATACCCTCACAATTTTGTGACTGTGGCGCAGATAATGTTGCCAGATTAGTGTCAATTATTTTTCACTAATTTAAGTCAAGATATATTAATGAATCAATGTTCCATCATGCTAGTCACACACAGATTTATTCTCTCTCTTACTCACGCTTCTCTTCCCTTTAGGCCCACGGCTGTTCACGAGTTTGTTCTTTAAGATGATCTGCACAATTACGTAAACAAAAGGTAAGATATGCTTAATGGCTCTTGCCTTCATTAATCTTTGAATGAAATTAAATGAAATGATCTATTCACACGCCCACAGACGAAGTCATTTTCCTGGTTATGCGCTTACTTGCATTATAGCCGGGTCAGTTGTAATTGGATTACTTGCCCATGAGCAAAAAAAGCGATGGTAAGTAAGTGAGCGCGAGTGCATGGCTGTGTGTTTGGAAGGTGGTGGTGGTGGGCAGTAAACAGGGATGTGTGGTGCCTGAGTAAGACAGAGAGAGAGATGCTAGGCAGCATCCAGCACTGGAATAGCTGAAATTCTTTTGGCAGTGAAAGGATGGGAGCGGATTTGAGCATCACCTTACCAGACAGTTTAAAAAGCCTTCATCTTCAAAGCCTCTGTGAGCAGACACGCCAAGGCCAATGTTGTTTCAAGGCAACACTCGCATGATATGCACGCCGTCTCCACATTTGTATCCCTGAAACAAAGTGCTTCGCTGATTCGAGTAACTGGCAAAGGTGCGGGATACAGGCTTATGTGCTCACCGCTCTCCATTTCCCAGTTTATTTTGGGAAGGCTGCATGCTCAGACAGCGTCTGACTTTGAAACATATACTGAGTGTACAGCATGAGCTCTGCTGTGAATGTGTTACATATTTATGCATACTCATGAAAGGTTTAAATACATTTTGATTTTTTTCCCTAAACAATGCTGGTTACAACAGGTGAAGACAGATCAAAAATGTTGAAATGTTTTTGTACCAGGCTTCAGAACCGAAGATTTCCACAAAAGCAAGTTTCCTCTGCCTTACAAAATCACGTTTCCAAGAATACATTGAAAAGGATATTTTCCCCTCTAGATTCATTTATATGTTTCTTATATCAATAGCAAGTTGACTGTATTATGAGTTGCAAGGACTGTAGCATGGTATTGCCATTTACAGACAGAAAAAGAGAAAAAAAATGATAGCATTGCAATGTGACGCCACAGGCTCAAGTGAATGATGTGTATGAAATACATTTATTCTCTTGCATGTTGCTACACACAAAAGGACACAACACAGTGAGCCTTGTCTGATGTCAATTTTGATATACTGCTTCACGTTACAGACGTAAACGGTAAAGTGAGTCTGTCATTGTCACATGCACTGTAGGCAGAATGAAGAGAGAAACATAGAAACATACAGTTCCCCCCTTTTGGTTCTGACAACACCCTGCATCATATGAGTGTCCAACCATGCCCAGACTGGCTTTCCCGATGCATTTTGCTGAATGGGTATCAAAGCGCTCACCACCAGTGTTTATTGAGCCCCCTCAGATCCGGCCGGCCTCCAACACCATCCCCAGGGGAGTCTTTAGCCTGGTCCGGGGCTCAGGGAAAAACTGATTGGTGGGTTTGGAGAAGAGAAGTGGGGGTGGTGGAGAGGTTGGAGGGAGACAAAGTCCAGACTATCCCTTCTCACAAGCAGGCAAGGCTCGGGTCCCATTCTCAGCATCGTGCCAAGCCATTTCCAAATAGCCTTCCATTTTAGCCACAAATATCTCATTTCATTATTGCTCCGTGCTACCATTCTGCCCAAAAGATACTGCTAAAGGCACAGTGGTAGGCCTATTTCTCTTATTTTTTTTATTTCACTTATTTATTTATTTCAGAAAAGAGAATCCATGTGGAGCGTTGGGTTTCAATACGAGGTCAGCCAAAAATCGTGTTGGCTGTGGGAGGAGGCAGCCATTGTGCTTTTATGGCTAGCGATAGCAGCAGTAGTTGTTGATAAGGCTAGGGGGTGGGTGGTTGCAAACGGCAAGCACAGTACCTACAGTACAGTACAGCTGGCGTCACGGACAACTATGCCATGCAGCCTTCCAATTTGCTCTGGATTACGTCTGACCTTCACAAGCTTTAGGGCATCCTGCTGGAGAAAAAACACTGCATATAACTTTTTTTTTCTATTTTTTAGTGCTGTCCAACATGCAAGAAGGAGAAGGTTGATGGAAGTACAGAGCAAGGAAGTCTATTCAAGACCTGCCAGGAGAGATGAGGCATCACACTGGTGTTGCTGCTGCTGCCACCATCACTGCCTCCAGTCTCTGAAACAATCTTAGAAAGACACAGCGCCAGGACTAAAAAAACCCCACACAAATCCATCCTTTATAGCGTTCATTTTTGGATCCATCCCTGCCAAAAGCATCAGGACCTGCTCCAGAAAAGGCAGCCGCCCACAGCAGTCACTGGTCTGCAGCAGCAGGGGGTCTCCCCACACTGTAAGCTAGTGAGCACATGGTCCAGGAGGCCACGGGGTATCTTTTCCATGCATTACTGTAAATGTGTCTGTGTTTGGAACCTCTCTCATGACATCTAGTCAGCTCTCTCAGCCAAGTGTATTGAAGCAGAAGTTGCAGACACACAGACACAATGTCTTACACTGAAATACATATGCACAAAGTAAAAAAAATACAGTGTTAATTCAACACTTAGAGAGTACTCTGGTACCGTATACACTATTGAAAATGCTGAAAACGATTTTGAAAGTGTTGAGTTAACTGTGTAACTATCATTCTCACGTAAGACGATGTGTGTGTGTGTGTGTGTGTGTGTGTGTGTGTGTGTGTGTGTGTGTGTGTGTGTGTGTGTGTGTGTGTGTGTGTGTGTGTGTGTGTGTGTGTGTGTGTGTGTGTGTGTGTGTGCGTGTGTGTCCACTTGTGTGGGTGGAAGTGCCCTGAAACATTGTCTTGAGAGAAGAAAGCAAGGGGCGAAAAAGAGGAACACCTTCTGCCTCAGTGCGTTCCCCTGTTACCGCATTCCCCTCAATTTAAGCAGCTTTCATGGCACGCAGGCAGGCCTACCTGGCGCCTCACTTAAAAGCCTGGATAATTGCTCAGTGAGACGCTAGGCTGGGGCTACTTCTGGGGATTTTTTTCTGGGCCTGGCATTCATGCCAGTCCAAAAACGGGAGGTGTCAGGCCAACCGCTGAAGTGTTGGGGTTTTGGGGTTTTCTTGCATGACACCATCTGTCTGGCTCAAGTCACCCTCACCAGGCCTCCTTCCGTTAGCAGAGCTGACAATCCTCCGTGTGTGTGTGTGTGTGTGTGTGTGTGTGTGTGTGTGTGTGTGTGTGTGTGTGTGTGTGTGTGTGTGTGTGTGTGTGTGTGTGTGTGTGTGTGTGTGTGTGTGTGTGTGTGTGTGTGTGTGTGTGTGTGTGCAGGGCGATAAAGACATCGCTACATGATTTAGTCACAGCAGGTAGCTCACTATTTAATTATTTATTTATTTTTATCATTTGACAACCGTCAGTTTATCTTTTTTTGTGACTTTCCTCTTTTTTCCCTCTCCTTGTTCAGTTTCTGTGCTTGGCATGAGCGATCAAAATTCCCTGTTTTGAGATGACTGTGTGGGCGAAAGCACTTTACATAAAGAGCGGAGCGCCCACCGCTTCAGATGCGTGGCGGGCTTTTGTGGCTGCAAGCAAGACTCACTTTAAGAGAAATGTCACTAATTTCCACAGTGAATCACTGCAATCAGAAATCATTGCGTTAGCCGTGTATGTGAAGAGTTCGACCATTGGCATCAACTCAGTCGCAATAATGACGCTTGTGTAACCACTGTGTGCACAGCACAATGTAGCTGAATAGCTGACAAGCAGACCATTAACACACCAGTTCATCTTCCCCTGCTCCAACTGCAGTTGCTCAGCAGCAATATTCTGCTGCATTTTGGGCAACCCCTACTGCAAACTGTGTAGGCTATAAGAAATTGTCTGCTCTTGCAAATCCCTGTGCATGACAATGTTTTAAACTTTAAACTGCTATCTTTCAAATCCATCTGTACGCATTGGGATAGTGATATGACCAGTTAGCACAGCGAAGAGGCTGACATATGTGTGACGGATGTGTTTCACAATGAGCAATTCATTTGCAAGCCATGAATTGTAACTAGTTCCCGTCAGTGAATTACAGTTGCTACTGCTAGGCTGTTTATTATCAATAAAACATTGGGGATTGTAGCTTGATAATTCAACATGATGACAGACATCCTTATCCCACTGGTGAAAGACACTATGCAGTTACTCGGCACTGCAATTCAATGATATTGATCATAAATGTGAAATCTAAAGCATCATATTCTCGGAAGCAGGATGAATGAAGCCTTGAGGCCTGCAAAGAAAAAGTATACAACTACTCAGGGCAGTTAATAGGATGGCATACTGTCAGATGCAATTTGGAACGAGCATCCGTTTGCAGACCATCAATTGTAGCTATGGACATCACTGGCAGTGAATGTCATTTGCTGATGCTAGGCTTTTCACTGTAAAGAAAAAAAAACAAAGATATTCCATTCAATGATACTTCATTGTAAATGGTACAGTTTTACAGTATTTCTCAAATTCTCAGAGAGAAGCTGGATGAATGGGAAAAGGAGGATTCTTCTAAAAAATATTGCCCTGCCCTTTACCCAGCCTTCTCAAGGATCTAAATCTGTCCTTGGCCTGGGCCCGGTAGGCCCGTGCAGTGTTCTGTCCCTGGAGCCACTGAATGTCACATTCCAATAAATTGGCTTTGCTGGTGGACATGTCGTGTAACACAGTGATAACTCTCACATGTTATATGAATACCAGGAGCCAAAAGTTTTTTGTGGACCGATGATTATAGCAGGAAAAGTGTGTGTATGAAGTGTTTTCATACAGGCTATATGCATTTTTTTCTAAATGTACATTTTTGTTTCTCCACATTCATCCCTCATTTCATTCTCTGTGGTATTTTTGCAGCTGGTGTTTTGGACTATGTGTTTACGCAGAAGTAATACATTAGAGTGCGCCAATAGAATGGCAAAGGTATTGCAAGGTTTAGAATATATACAGGATATATTTTGTCTTGACATATCATGTGAGCATCGTGTATCAAATCAATGTGGTTTATAATCAATAACACTGGAATTTAATGTGACCAGGGCTATTGCTCAAGGGCGGCCAAATGCATACGGTGTATATCAAGCAGATACGTCTGGACAGTGCATAATGATTTAATGGAGTATTAAAAAGTCATCAGAGCCCGTTTGAAGGCAGAGCTCATAGAGAGATATCAATGCATTGAAAAACTTCTCATGTCTGTCTGTCTGTGTTTCCATAGCAACACGTTTAAGACTAGATCGTGCATGGTATTGTAATACTGCTGCCGGACAGGTGAGTCCATGGGCACAGACTCGTCTTCTCACTGAGGGTGAAAAAAAGAAGAGCAGAAAACAGTAGCCTACTCTCTCCACACCTCAACTTCACAATAATATTTGTCAAGAAAAAAAAATTTAACCTACATAACTTTGTCTCATGTCATTACTGCCTTTGACATTATTAATTTTGGGGTGATGTTTAATTGAACGTACCGGCTTTGGCAGGCATACTTAAACTGATGAGGACAAAATGTTAAAATGTACTCTGCCTATGACCCGTGAATCATAATAAAGTGATAATCTGCATCTTGTTCTTTCTGAAGAGTCATCCTTGAATCACTAGAAGCCTGATACGAAGTTAAATGCATATTTGTAAAAGCAGTCGTGAGGGTTTTTAAGCCTAAAAACTTCTGCAAGCATGAAAATTAGAATGTTACTCATCAAAATGCAGCTCGTTTTGTCTAATGATGAGTGGATGTTGTGTGGGACACATTTCAAGTACTTCCTTCCCACATTACTGTTGTAGATAGAGCCTTGCTGTTTTTCAAAAAGTAATGAATTCAAAAAGCTCCAGAAGTATCAAATATATGAAACTAAGTATGCTTTTGAAGCAATTCTGATAATTACAAAAACGCCACAGGATGCATAATCTAGGCAACTTCAAGCTGTCTGAAATTGTTTTGCTTATTCTTGTGTTAAATCGGTGAATTATGAACTTAGCTGGAGCCATGGGATTGCTGTCACTTGACCATATTTTGCCTTCCATGCATCCACTGTGAGGAATGAGGCTATCCCAGTATTTGCTTTGTGTTGCTTTGAGTCTTTTTACTGACTGACATGCCTGTGGTCCTGCGTGTAGGGGCCTATTTAAAATTTGACTAGTTCAAACATTTCATTTGAATACAGTGGTGTGAAAGTAAGGCATCTCTTGATTTTTAAGATGGAGATATGTGAAAATGCAACAATACAACATTGAGAATAGTTATTGGGTACTGTGTGGCTGTTAATGTGTATGTGTCTGTTTGTATGTACATGTGCATTAACACAGTAAAGTCTTGTGATGAAAGAGCGTTGACCTTGAAGAGGAAGATGGTATAGAGCAAATACTGTAGTTAGCACCTTTCTTTAAACCTGACCTTTCCTGACGCTGACGCAACCACATATACAGTACTAATAACCATCTTCAAACATGCATGCATGCATGAACACGCACGCGCGCACGCACACACACACACACACACACGCACACACGCGCACACACACGCACACGCACACACACACACACACACACACACACACACACACACACACACACACACACACACACACACACACACACACACACACACACACACACAGAGAGTAGGTAGGCATAAGCAGTATATTATACACAGCAGCAGTTCTCTGAGAGTGTGAGGAAGGAGATCATGAACAAGGATGGTCATCAACCAAGCTGTGAAAATGCACCACACCCAAAACACTGGAGGTGCTAACCATGTCCTATGAGACATGACACCAATGCTCAACGGGAGAGAGAGAGAGAGAGAGATGGGAGAAACACATGGCTGAGGGCGTGAGAGATGAAATAAAATGGAGGTGGCAGGTGACAAGGCTAGGTGAGAAAATCCGGTGTGAGAGACTGACAGGTAAAAAGAAAAGAGTGCAAAGAATCCTCCAAAAACAGCAAGGAGACCGGAGGGAGTTAAGAGTCTCTGAGAGACAGAGAGAGAGAGAGAGAGAGAGAGAGAGAGAGAGAGAGAGAGAGAGAGAAGTGCAAGTGTGCGTATGTGCAAAAGTATATCCACGTAAGTGCGACAGATTTAAATACAGTATATTACCTTCAGAACTGGGGCACAAATCTAAGAAAATCTAAGGGAACAAAAATTGTGACTTTGTGAAGTCTTGGAAATTTGCGAGAAAAAAGTTAGAAATCAGACTCAAATTAAGTCCTTAAAATGAGCTCTCAATGTTACCACCTACTCTGACCCTCAGTGCCTGTGTAGTTTGTGTGGTGTCTGTATGCTACACGTCAAATGACATGACTGTCTGAATGTGTAGTGTGTGTACTGTATTTGTGTTCTGGTAGTGCTGTTTGAGTGATACATACTGTTTGACAGAGACACAGAGATTTCTGACTTTTTTCCTCACAAATTTGCGACCTCACGGTGCCATGAATATTCAACTTTCTTTTTCATAGATATGACGTTTTTCTCAGAATAGTACCACCCCTCCACCTCTGTGTGTGTGTGTGTGTGTGTGTGTGTGTGTGTGTGTGTGTGTGTGTGTGTGTGTGTGTGTGTGTGTGTGTGTGTGTGTGTGTGTGTGTGTGTGTGTGTGTGTGTGTGTGTGTGTGTGTGTGCGTGTGTGTGTGAGTGAGAGAGAGAGAGTGTGCGTGTTAAGTGTTTTTTTCTGTGTGCATGTATCTCTGAGAGACATCAAGAGAAGAGGTACGTAGGTTTGTTTGACCCTGAGGCATCTCCACTGCTGTGTGCTGTGCAGTGTCTGAGAATCTTTGCTTGGAAACAGAGTAGTAATTGTATGAAGACCTTGCTGCTGCGGACTATCGTTATCCCCACCAGTGGCCAACATGTCTGCCCTCAGGGAGCTGAAGGCCTTGCAGTCCCATGGAGATGTCTGTCTACTACAGACTAGAGGCATGCTCTGGTTGGTGGCTGTTTTCACTTGCTTTCTACCCATACCCCATTGATAGCTTCAGAAAGCAAACATAGCAGTATTGTGTGTGTGTGTTGTCATACGGCAACGTGTCCTTAGGCAGCTGCATATCTCACAACATGTATTCCTTCGTGTTGTAAACTCACTCTAAGCCCATCTTGACTCAAATCGTTAGTGAAGCAAGTCACTGTCTACTGCGGATGGTATTTTGAAGACATTGCTATCAAGTCATAATTGTTTATGGGAGTTTTATGTCATGTAGTTACTGTAAGGCTGATTTATGTGGGAGAGTGCCTTTAATTGCTTCTGGTGCTAAACTGACAGATACAACACAATGGCCATCCTTTGAATTCTAGCCCCTGTTAGTGTTTTGACCCTGGTAGAGACCTGTGGCTGAGTTAAGCCACATTTAAAGGTCTTGACTGGTTTTGAAGTCATTAAGATCTAATGTTCAGTCCTGGTCCTTCCTTTAAAGCCACAAATGCTGCCCTTCCCTTGAGGTCATTAACTTCTTTAATGCAGTCATCACTGCAGTTCCTGTCCTTCCTGCAATCACACAATGTGTGTGTGTGTGTGTGTGTGTGCGCGCGCGTGTGTGTGTAAGAGTCTGTGTATGGCTCCAACTGCAGATGACAGACAGCCAGATAGACACCTCTCAACCTCCTGGAGGGTTAGGTAACAAAACGCTTACAGCAGGGTTGCCAGATGAGACTGATAATTTCCAAAGCAAATAATGCTTAAAACCCGTCCGGAAGGACTAAATCCCACCCAATTTGAACTCATTTCTATTGATTTCTATGGCCATAAATTGGCAGAAAAAAACAGCCCAAATGCCTTTTTTATCTGCAGACGCCAATTCTAAGCAGCCCAATTGGCTGGGAAACCATCCAATCTGGCAACACTGGCTTACAGCATTACCTTGCAATACTGCTCGAGAAGAATACATTCAAGGTCAATAAATCCAAAAGGATTTGATAGTGCCAGAGGGTACATTCAAGCATGTCCTTGCACTGGGGTTGTATAAATCTTAAGTGTGATCTATCCACTCTCGCAGGGTTTTATAGTTTGAAAGGTCAAACAAGAATCTAGCTGCAGGAGTCTGATGTTGATGTCACTATGTATTTCTCTGCTAAAGGAGCACAGCAAAGCATAGCCTACCCTCACTGCACAATAGCGGTTTATATGTGGACATGTGTCCTTGCATGACTGTACTTACACAACTGGCAATGTGTGTGTGTGTGTGTGTTTTTTTGGATAGATATTGAATAACTAGATGCACTGAGCGTGCAGACCTCCGCCAAGGAAGCTGTTTGATAGGACATTTGACTATGTTACACCCTCACTTTTATTTTAAGTCTGCCTTCTTTTTGTTAGAAACTAGAATGTCAAAATTCTAGTCCGCAATTCAATCTGCGGTCACTAGGGCATGTAGATTTGTAGGCTAGCAATGCTGAAGAATCTTAAAAAGGTCCTTGTTCCAGTTCGTGATCCAGATCACCACCAGAATTTAATCACATGTTCCTTGGGTCATTTCCAACTATTCCACCAAATTTCATCCAAATCCGTTCATGAGATTTTGAGTTATCCTGTTGACAAACAAGCAGACAAGCAAACAGACAAACGGACAGACTGGCAGACAGACAAACCAACGCAACCAAAAACATTACCTCCTTGGCGGAGGTAAAAAGTTAGTGTATTGTATTGTGTTTGTGTTCATGCATGCATGCATGGTGTGATCTTTACAGTTGTGTGCATGCCATAGAACACTGTGTACGATGTGACTTCGAATGAAAATTTAAAAAAGCTTCCTTGACTTGACAAGTTGTCCGGGCTGTTCTCATAACCCCCAAGCTCTCATGACCTTGTATAGAAGGCAACAGTTCAACGTGTGCGCAGTTAAGAAGCATTAACCAAAAATGACTAAGAACAAAACATGAAGGCTATTATATGAAATAGCAAATAAAGTGATAAAGAAAAACAAATATAATAGCCTAGGCATGAAACAAGAATTAACTGGCACAACTGCAGGCTCACAGCATGGTCAGATTCGGTGGGCCAGTTTTAAGGGTCGGTTGGAGGTGTGTGTGTGTGTGTGTGTGTGTGAGTGCGTGCGTGCGTGCGTGCGTGCGTGCGTGTGCGCATGCATGCGTGCGTGTGTGCGTGCGTGCGTGTGTGTGTGCGTGAGTTCTAGTACACCCAAAATAAAGGTGAAATAACGGTTGCTTTCTTTTTCAAATTGTATTTTATATTTGTCACAATATATGTCTTCCTGTGCATTACTGTAGTAAAGTAAACACGTCTTTGGTATAAAGTAAAATGAAGATTAATTTTCTAGCCAGTAAAGACACAACTCCCTGAGATTTACAGTAGGCCTACTTGCACTATGCCATTCACACACAAGTGCACTTCACCCCAACAGTTGAGTTCGATTGACCCAGTGTGATGTATAGTGTACATTTTGATGTGTATTTTGAATTCCTAGTGCTTCATCTTTATTGACATTTTACATAAAAATATACATTTTCATCAGCCTTTTTGTTTTATTCCATAGCAAAATTGACCGGTTTTCTCTCAGTGAGTCAAGGGGTAGTATTTTTATGTGTATAAATAAACACTTTGGTTGTTTGGGCATTTTTATCAGTGGTTCCGTTGGAAGCATATGTTGAGTGACATTATCTGCTGTTTTTTGTTTAGTCAGAAACCGTTCAGTCTCAAACGGAGAAAGATGCAGTTTCTTCCCTTTGGTGACAAGACTGCAGTGAGTAAACTGCCTTGATCCTGCTGAAGGGTCACTTATCTCTGTTAGTTTATATGCAAGCTGGACAGAAATATATGGGGCCTCTTCTGGAGGGGAAAGTAAAGTATGAGACAGTCTCGATTACAGATGGGACCAATCTTACTCCCTTACAGCCACCCCCCCCCCCCTCCTCCTCCCGCTCTGCATTCTGCAGCAGACCTTAGAAGCCGAGCGCGGAGTGAAGTATAAATGGATCCGTCTCCACAGGCTGTGAC
>NC_085878.1:44864987-44872487 GCF_034702125.1 Engraulis encrasicolus
TGGCTCCAGGACATATTCTTACTTAAGCAGTTACAAATTACAGGCTTCTTATTTTTTACAAAATGCTAGTAAGCTTCAATCATTGTCAGTTTTTCCTCACTCTTACTTTGATTAATTCGATACATATATATATATATATATATATATATATATATATATATATATATATATATATAACTAAAATGTCTAATCAGGGGGTCGTTTCTCGACAGTGCCTTTGCTAACGACGTTAGCCATTTTGTTCGTTCTTAAGACCAACGTTGTAACCAAGGTCTTAAGTCGCTCGTAAGACAGTCTTCCGGCTTGGTCTTGAGTTGGTCTTAAGTTGTTCTTAAGTTGTTCTTAAGTTGGTCTTGCTCCTGACATTTCAGCGTCTTGGGGCAGGTTCAGGCAGAGTTCAAGTGACAGTGATTGATTACTGCCACCAAGTGCACAAGCGTCTAACTTTTACCACACAAAATGTCCAATGATTAGACAATTTTAAATATATTTGGTTGTGTATGCCGTCTTCCTGCCAGCAAGTCCTTACGTCCAACGTAGGCCACAAGAAAAATAATTGCCATTAAGAGCATTGTGCCTGAAGATGTGCAGGAAGATTGAAAGGTGCGTCAAACACAGTAGGCTACACATGACATCTTTATGAAAGTCGTTAAATACCTGTGAAGACAATCATGCCCCCAAAATCCACCCAATAACCAAATGTCGCTGTACATATCACTGCACAATAACATCGCGCCAAATAACTTCGCAATGGCGTCAGCCACACGGTCCACTGTCACTGCGCACCAGGGAGAGGAGGCAGAGAGTTGCGAATATGCCCGAATTGCGCGCGCGCCAGCCTGGATGCGCGCGCGCGCACACACACACACACACACACACACTGTGTGTGTGTGTGTGTGTGTGTGTGTGTGAGAGAGAGAGAGAGAGAGAGAGAGAGAGAGAGAGAGACAGAGAGAGAGAGAGAGAGAGAGAGAGAGAGAGAGATGAGTGGAAGTGTATTGGATATAGGCCTACTGTTGTGCAGATAAGGCACCTGCGCTTAATTTAAAATTCAGCCGAAATGGATATGTTACCAGTTACCACCAGCAAGTGAGAATTAGGATAGTATACATGCAATCACGCTTTCACCGGCCATTTCTGTGTAGTTATTTGGAGTGATTATGCTACAGTGATATGTAGACCGACATTTGGTTATTGGGGATGGATTTCGGTGACATGATTGCGTTGACAAGTATTTAACGACTTTCATGGAGATGTCATGTGTACTGTGTTTGACGGACCCTCCGTGCATCATCCCTTCCTGCACATCTTTACGCGTAAAGGTCATAATGGCAATTGTTTTTCTTGTAGCCTATTTTGCGCGTAAGGGCGTGCAGGCAGGAAGACGACATAAGCAACCAAATATAGATTTTAGAATGATCGATTCCTTTCAGTTATCATTTCAAACATCATTGAACTGTCCACTCTGCGTGGGGAAGGACCTCGCTGTTGTCTCGCACTTTAGAGTTCTTCTACATGCGTTCGGGTGTTGGCAGTGTCAGAGGCCAGCCCGAAGGCATCCCTTTGGGTTTACAGAGTTTAAGCTTAAAAAATAGCCTACATCTGATCAACTACAGTAAGACTGAGCTTTCTCCAGCAAGCGCCTTGAGTCACTTCAAGTTAGAGATATGGGTAACAACTGTTAGACATATATTTGACCCACAACAGAGACCCAAAGACAGCGCGACAAGTGTGTGTGTGTGTGTGTGTGTGTGTGTGTGTGTGTGTGTGTGTGTGTGTGTGTGTGTGTGTGTGTGTGTGTGTGTGTGTGTGTGTGTGTGTGTGTGTGTGTGCGCGCGCGCGCGCGTGTGTGTGTGTGTCCATATTCTCAACCCTCTGCCTCCCGCAGAGTAACCAGGTGGCCGCGTAAAGTAGGCTAAATGTGCAAAGTAAAATGATCCCAATGTGATCTCGCATGCCTTTCAGAGTAAGCTATCCTCCCATTATTTCATAAAGCTGCATTTTGTCCAGGGTTGCGATGTACGTGGGTTGGAGTTCGTGTAGGGTAATATAGACAGAAAAGTTTAATTAATGTGTGTGTGCAATCCGACCATGTTGTGCGCGCGTGGGTTCTTTGTTTCCCAATACGACAACATATTGTGAAAATTAGAACTGAAGCGGACTCAGAGGAGAATATTATGGATGTTAGAGATTTAAAAGTCCATGCATACATTTATCCCTTCGGGTCTAGAATCATTGCTATTACCCTCCGGCAAGGCATGACAACCACTCATCCACCAACCACCGGTTTCTGAGAGAAGTACTGAAGACTTATCGTAAATTGATTTAGCAAAACCGGAATAAAATATAAGACATTGTGACATGTAATGCATTATTTGGTTTATGCTGTCGAAGAGGGATGGTTTTGAGGGCACGGTTGTGTTGACAAAGATTTGTGGACTTTGATAGCGTTGTAATTATTGTATCTGACAGCCACGTGAATCATGACGCCGTCACTACTTTGTTTGCGACCAATGCAGCCGAGCTGAGGCGAGACACTCCAAGCATTTCCGAAGACTTCCTCGTCTGAGAACGTACGTACGTACGTCCAAAGGTTGGTCGCGACTTCGGTCGGTCTTGCGTCTAAAGACCAACTTAAGATCAACTCAAGAGCAACTTAAGACCAACTCAAGAGCAACTTACGACCAACTCAAGACCGACTTAAGACGGTTAGCAAAGGCAAGAATCGAGAAACGGAGTCCAGACCTAATTGGTGAGAGCGAGACAAAATCTTTCTTTTGCTCCTTCTTCTCGTATGGAACCATGGCGAGGGGTGGCAAGAGAGGATCAAGGTGACAGAGATGAATATTGAGTCAACCTGTGTCAGTGTACGACCTTTCTCCAGGGACCTTCCTCCAGTTCCTACATGACTGGAGCCATGCTGCACAGTCCTTTGTGGTCGAGATTTTTCATTTTCAGTTGCCGGCCCGCTTTCAAAAGGCCCAAGTTGCGAATGTAGGGGAGGAAGAAGAAACACAGCCCTCGTCACTCTGTCTGACTTCTTCTTTCAAGTGAGTGAGTGACTGATAGATAGAGATAGAAACAGAGAGAGAGAGAGAGAGAGAGAGAGAAAACCAGAAAGACAGACAGAGAGAGAGAGAGGAAGATGGTGAAAAAAGACAGAAACCTGGATCTTAAGGACAAAGATCTCGAACCGCTCAACTATGTGAACCTTCAGGGTTGCGAACCGGGTTCACACTCAGAGCTGGCTGTCAGCGGCCAAGACATGGGCATATTTTAAAAGTACAGAAAAAAGTTCTCCTCTCATCTCCGTCTCGACACGGCGCCTGATGTAATGCCTTTGTGACCAACATACCCAACCCCTGCCTGACCACTGCTACGAATACTCAAATGACTGTTCTGATACACACATACACCACCCTACACCATGACTCATACATGGCCTCAAAGACCCAGTCAAAACCTCAAACACATACAGTATAGAAAACACACGCAATTGCAACACTCATTTTGTACATTGAAAGAGCATAGTGTTTGTAAATATTTGATGACATGTATTGCGTCATTTCACTGACCATCAAAGGATGCAAGGTCCCTTTTGGAGAATAGACTGTAGGCTACCAGAATCAGTTGAGGCGAACATGAGACACGCAAGTTAGATGAGGTCATCCACCAGTGAGGACTATTCCAGTCACATTTCCTCCTTATTTGGGTCGTAATGACGTGCAGACTTCATTTATTTAAACTGTCAGAGCTGCTCTGGTAATAAGCGACTGATTTCTCTGCAATTAAACATAAATGAGGGGAAAACAGATGTACACATAATGGCTGTCTATTTGATTCTGCAAAAAAAAAAAAACGGCAAGCAAGCAAGCTAATATTGTTGGTGTCTTCACTCATACTTGATAAGATTGAGGAAGAGAAGAATTGGGGAGATAAAGCACGACGAAGAAGGAAACAATTTGTTATGCAAATCCAACCTGGGCCTTTTATGCTTGTTGAACATAGCCCCATGAGCGGCGGGAACAGCTGGCCCAAACCCTCACTGGAAATCTGCATCTGAAAAGCGCCGGTATCCATCACCATTACTCACCAGGAGTCATGTGGTCATTATTCCCATAAAGTGTTGCTGTTTTTGTCCTGTGTCTGTCAACAATGTGCATGTGCAAGTTTGCATTCATGTTTTTTTCTAAGTTTGACTTTGCGTTGATGTCCATTTGTATGTATGCATGTGTTTATTTGTGCACGCACGTGTGTTTGACGACATACTGTACACGTGCATGATGTATGTGTGACATAGAGACTGTTTGAGAGGTCATTAGGACCTCAGAGCTGTCCTTCTTTCCACTCGACACTGCTACTTGCGTCTGACAGTGCCCCCACCTAAAGATAACACCATGTGCCCTTTGTGTGCCCTCACACTACCTGCGGGGTCTCTTGCCATATCACCGACCTTCATCATCATGTTCCATCTAGGCACCCCAAGCCCTACCCCTTGCAGAGGAACTGACAATCATAGCGCATACGGTACCTTACCGGTAGTATTGTTCTCTGTCAATGGTGTGCATGTGGGACTTTACATCCATGTCTTGATGATTGACTTTGCATTCAGGTGCAGTGGCATGTGCATGAGTGCATGCGTATGCTTATACACGTGCATGTATGTGAGTGTTAGGGAGTGAGAGAGGTCATGAAGACCTTGAAGCTCTCCTTCTACCAGTTTTACACTACTACTTCCATCTGACAGTGCCCTCACCTGAAGACACCATCATGTGCCCTCTGTGTGCCCTCATGCTAGCTGCGGGGGGCTCTCGCCATAGCCGTCATTGACCGGCCTTCCACCTTCATCTTGTCCCATCTTGACTCCCCAAGCCATGAGCCGTGCGGGAAAATCTGCTGCAAAAGGGCTTGATGCTATGTCTCGCCCTTTGCTGCGCAAGGTGCTGACAATGCGATCAAAACACACACATACATGCGCTACGCAGACGCACACACGCACACGCTGGTACGTGTACACACACAAACACACGCACACTTACTGTACACTTGCAAACGCATGCAAACATGGTAGCACATGGCATGCGTGACTTTCCCCCTCCCACATGGCCCTTGCGTTCCACACAGAACAGCCTGCGGGCGTTTCTATATATGGAATATTTATTTATTTGTTTCTGTTTTTTTGCTCCAAAGGCAGCAATTAGGTTTGGCAGAGGATGAAATTGCAAAAGGCCCACATTAGTCCGTAAAGTGGCTTTGTGATGAACAGCAAAGGCATCTTCATCATTAAGCAATTTCTCATAACGTAGGCTGCGATGTCCGAGGAACTTAGTCATCAGTGTGCCAAAAATATGAGCGTTTGCACATAAGCGATGAAATTATGCAGTTACATAACAATTTAGCCTAAAGCTATGAACATATAGCGTAGGTGTATGTTGTGAGTACACTCATGCACATTACTGAACTTGATTAGCGTGTTACAACATGTTCACATTTATGTGCCCCCAGGGGCCAATCTGAGTTGCATTCGTGGTCATCTCTTTCTCTTTATAACGTGATCGTTACTGCATTATCATTATCATCATTGCGTGTGATTGCTCAGTGCATAAATGCAGCTTGGCTATCACGATTATCTTTAATACAGTTATTGTTGTTGTTATTAATATCATAATTATAATAATAATAACTATGATTATCGTTATTATCATTAAGCTATTCAATCAGTAGTAGTAGTGATAGTAGTCGCATTAGTAGTTGTAGTAGCATTAGCATTATTAGTAGTAGCATTAGCCGTTGTACTAATCGTATCATTACTGTAACTTGTAATCATCCCTATTCCCTACCAAATTCATGATCTTTAGTGCTGCTCTGTGGTTCACCACAGATCCCCTTTGTTTCAGTATTCTGTCCACAGCTTCCTCTGTCCTTTTTCTACCTCAGTGTACACAGTAGTGTGTGTGAATATAGAGGAGAATGAAGGCCAGGTGGTGTGGGCCCTGAAGGTAGGTAGGGTTGGGGCGTGTGTGTGTGTGTGTGTGTGTGTGTGTGTGTGTGTGTGTGTGTGTGTGTGTGTGTGTGTGTGTGTGTGTGTGTGTGTGTGTGTGTGTGTGCATGCCTGCACGTGTGTGTGTGTGTGTGTGTGTGTGTGTGTGTGTGTGTGTGTGTGTGTGTGTGTGTGTGTGTGTGTGTGTGTGTGTGTGTGTGTGTGTGTGTGTGTGTGTGTTGAGGGTTGTGGGGGGCCAAGAGTCTGTGCGAACAGCTTTACTTTGGCACTGAGCTCCAGTTCTGCTGACGAGGGCGAGGCATCAACAGAGGTATGGGATCAGAGGAGGGACAAGGGGTAGAAGGACCAAAATCCCAGGCCTTAATGTTATTATGTCTGACAGTGGAGAGATGTGTCCCTCCTTCTTCTGTCCCTGTTTTTGCCCCCAAACTCTCTCTTTCTGGCTCTTGCTCTCTCTCTGTCTGTATTTTTTTTCCCCATTTGGCCACCTCCGAAACAGCATATTGCTTTCACACGATATTGAATCTGGTCTGCCATGATGTGTGTCTTCAGCACTGAGGGGCCCTGTTATCTCCAGATTCACCCACAGTTCCCCTCATTAAACAGCAGCCCCAGCATGCATGTACCGACACACACACACACACACACACACACACACACACACACACACACACACACACACACACACACACACACACACACACACACACACACACACACACACACACACACACACACACACACACACACACACACACGTGCGGGCACATACACACACACACACATGCGTGAACACACGCACACACACACACACTTGCACACACACGCACACTTGCACACACACACACACACACACACACACACACACACACACACACACACACACACACACACACACACACACACACACACACACACACACACACACACACACGTGCCAGCGAGCACGTGAAGTAGATTGAAAATAAGACAGCAAAGACAGTGATGACATCCCATTCAGCCTTCGCCGCTCTCTGTTGGCATTTGAGTCAAGGCATTTAAACTTGTTGAGATGACATGTTTGACTCCAGCACAGTAATTTCATTCCACAACTGCCCTTTGGGAGCAGAAATGTCACAACCACACTCGACAGCAGGACCGACAAAGTGCGGGAAGGAGAGGCAGAGAGTGAGAGAAAGAATTGAATGGAAGATAAAGAGATAAAGTGAGAATGGAAGATAAAGAGATCAAAGAGAGATGGAAAAAGAGCAAGGATGACAGGCAGAGATACAGAATGAGGGAGAGAGAGAGAGACAGAGACAGGGACAGAGACAGAGACAGAGAAAGATAGAATGAGAGAGAGAGAAAGTCATGGAGGTTTGATGAAACTCTTGACTTTTTTGCCAGTTTTGCCACATCGATGCCTGTTTGTATCTCTTATCTCTTTGTATCTATTTGCTGCTTCTTCTCATCATATGTCCAATCCTTACCACCACCACCACCACACACACATACACACA